>NC_041394.2:209620355-209767855 GCF_900747795.2 Erpetoichthys calabaricus | reverse complement strand
TATGCATAGCCCCATTTGGCTGTTTTAGTTTTTTTTTTTTCTTTCTTCAGTAATATTTAATCTCCTTAAAGAAAAACAACATATGCATTTTACTTTTTTTGTATCTCTTTAGTAATATTTTAGTGTAAAAGGATAACCAGTATTAACACATGTGCAATTAAACGTGTGCATTTACGGGGTGATTTCTCAGGCTTAAAAGCTCGCCTTTTATTAAAAAGGTAAATGCAAACTGTTTTCATTCTGAAGGGCACAAACCACGTTGGATTTCAGCCGTTAAACGCGCAAAAATGTCGGTACACCAGATAAATAAGCACAACATATTATCAGTTGTATTGTATGCTTACAATACATATAGAAATGTGTTAATCGTTAACTAATAGTATGGGATGGTGTTTTTCGACTCGCGCCTTGATTTAAACGATTCCATGTCTTGGTAGGTTTGCGTAGCTTATTGTCAATATCTTTACACCTGTTTTGAAGACTTATTGACTGAAACGGGCTTTCACGAAAAAAGTTAGGGTTTTGCTACAGGATACACCCTCCACAAGTTAAGGAAGTAAAAATAAAATATATATTTCTGTTTTATTTAAACCTTTTAAGTTCGTATGCATAGCCCCATTTGGCTGTTTTAGTTTTTTTTTTCTTTCTTCAGTAATATTTAATCTCCTTAAAGAAAAACAACATATGCATTTTACTTTTTTTGTATCTCTTTAGTAATATTTTAGTGTAAAAGGATAACCAGTATTTAAACCTTTTATGTTACTTTATAAAGTTATTTTACACAATGTTGAAAAATTAATAAGAAAGCTACATATTTTGGCAGCTTCTGCTTTAATTTTCAATGAAATGAAAAAAGCTCTCCAAGAGAAAACCTCAATGAAGAAGAAACAAAGGAGAAACCCTAATTTATAAAGGTTTGCTGCAGATGACTTAACTGAAAATAAATGAATAGTTCCTATGTGTATAATACATATTTTTCTATTTGACTTATGCCTTTATTCCAGCAACTTGCAACATCTGAGGTACAATTTGTTACATTACTTTTGTTTTTTGCAGCACAGGCAGGTGAAGTGACTTCCTCAGGGTCACACAGTGGTGTCAGTACCAGGATTTGAACTGACAAGCTCCGGGTTTGCTGAAATATTACTGAAGAAAGAAAAAAAACGAAAACGGGCAAATGGGGCTATGCATACAAATGTCCATCCATCCATTATCCAACCCGCTATATCCTAAATACAGGAGCCAATCCCTGCCAACACAGGGCACAAGGCAGGAAACAAACCCCGGGCAAGGTGCCAGCCCACCGCAGGGTGCACACACCTACACACACCCACACACCACAGACAATTTAGAATCGCCAATGCACCTAACCTGCATGTCTTTGGACTGTGGGAGGAAACCGGAGTACCCGGAGGAAACCCAGACGGACACGGGGAAAACATTCAAACTCCACGCAGGGAAGCGAACCTGGGTCTCCTAACTGGCACCTTTCACTGCGCCACCATACCGCCCGCATACAAACTTAAAAGGTTTAAATAAAACAGAAATATATACCTTTATTTTTACTTCCTTATCTTGTGGAGGGTGTATCCTGTAGCAAAGCCCTAACTTTTTTCGTGAAAGCCCCTTTCAGTCAATAAGCCTTAAAAACAGGTGTAAAGCTAAACTTGCACCACTGCTATTCAATTACACTTGCCTAACGCCTCTCCTAAGGGGAGATACTGTGGGATCTGGGCATCCGTCAAAGCACCAATCACAGGCCCGATTAGAAAGCGGGAAGCTGTGATTTGTCGTCTCCCTCCCATGTAACAATCACAGCCCATGTAACAACGCACTATGTATGTATGTGTATATGTATATGTGTGTGTGTATGTATGTGTGTATATGTATGTGTATATATATGTGTGTATATATATATAATAATATATATATATATATATATATATGTGGATGTGTATATGTATATATATATGTATATATATGTATATGTAGATATGTGTGTATGTAGATATGTATATATATATGTATATATGTATATGTATATATATGTTTACATAACCTCTTTAACACACGAAGCGCGGGTATTTTGCTAGTATTTATTAAAGAGCTGATTGTGTGGCGATTTGTTATTTGGAGAAAGAAAAGGAAGGACAAGAATCAGGGGTTAGTACATTTGAAAGAGACTGTACTGCTGCAATAAATTATTTAATTGAGGGTCATGCACAGCACAGCAAGCAGGCAGGAACAATCTCTGGAAGGGGTAACCAGCTCGTCCCTACCACTGCGCCAATGTGCCTCAATGTTTTATACTTGCTTTAATTTCTATTGTCATGAAAATGATATCAAGTGAACGTCTTAGTATTTAAATTGTTCCAAGAGCTGTAATATCATGAATGTAATGTATTCTGTGTCCTGTTGGCGGAAGAGAAAGCCTATTTAAGAAGCATGTAGTGATTCACACACATAAGAGTACATAGAAGAACACATAAAATGCAAAGCATTTAATGTACCCTAAGTTCTTGTCAATAAGCCGCGGCTCATCTAAGGAAAAAAGTTGTGAAAATGAAAAAATAGAATATCGGCTTATACATAAGTCCGGCTTATACATCCATCGCGGGGGTTGCGTTCCAGAGCCACCCGTGAAATAAGAATATCCGCGAAGTAGAAACCATATGTTTATATGGTTATTTTTATATTGTCATGCTTGGGTCACAGATTTGCGCAGAAACACAGGAGGTTGTAGAGAGACAGGAACGTTATTCAAACACTGCAAACAAACATTTGTCTCTTTTTCAAAAGTTTAAACTGTGCTCCATGACAAGACAGAGATGACAGTTCCGTCTCACAATTAAAAGAATGCAAACATATCTTCCTCTTCAAAGGAGTGAAGCAAACAAATCAATGTCTGTTTGGCTTTTAAGTATGCGAAGCACCGCGGCACAAAGCTGTTGAAGGCGGCAGCTCACACCCCCTCCGTCAGGAGCAGACAAAGAGAGAGAGAGGGAGAGTTTGTTTTTCAGTCAAAAATCAATACGTGCCCTTCGAGCTTTTAAGTATGCGAAGCACTGTGCAGCATGTCTTTTCAGGAATCAGCTTTACAAAAGATAGCAACGTGAAGATAATCTTTCAGCATTTTTAGACGAGCGTCCGTATCGTCTAGGTGTGCAAACAGCCCCCCTGCTCAATCCCCATACGTCAGGATCACAGATAGTCAGCGCAAGAGAGAGAGAACAGTAAGCCGGGTAGCTTCTCAGCCATCTGCCAATAGCGTCCCTTGTATGAAATCAACTGGGCAAACCAACTGAGGAAGCATGTACCAGAAATTAAAAGACCCATTGTCCGCAGAAATCCGCGATATATATTTAAATATGCTTACATATAAAATCACAATTTAAATGACCGCTACGCGCTCGTGTTGACTCGGCGATGCCCAGAGCAGAAAGAACGCGCTCCGGCCGCTCCAACCGCGCCATGCGGGGAGTGAGAGAGTGAGAGAGATGGCAATATCTCACACTCTCTCCCCCCTTAAAGAAATTAAATGGGCGCGAGTGAGACCACTGACCTCCCTCCCTTCTATTAGTTATAGGTTATAGTACGTTCGGCTTATCCATGAGTCCGGCTTATCTATGATACGATTTTATTTTAAAAATTCGTATGATTTTTGGTCTCCGGCTAATACATGAGTCCGGCTTATAGACAAGAACTTAGGGTACTACTTTAGTTACAATGGGATTTGAGAAAATAGTAAATGATTTTAAGATGAAGTTTATGATGTTCTACTTTAATGACAAAATAAACTATGTGATTAAAGTGGAAATTTTGACTTTTTTTCCCACTGTGTCCCTGTTTTTTTTTCTTTTCTCTGTACCCTCATACACTTCCATATGACACGCAGATGGTGGGCTACAACTCACCTTTTCGCTGTGACAACTTCTTATTTATTTTGGGCACTGTGCGACTTTCTGAAGTTGAACTTCTTTTTGTTGTTTATGTCACTGCTTAAACCAACAAATAGTACGTTTTTCCTTGCCTCTACTTAGTATTCGCTGAAATTCGTCTTTTTTCCCCGTGCTTTTGCCATCATCTTTTCACAGAATGCAAAACATAAGGGACTATTTATATTGATTTGCATATTCAAAGAGGTATAATTCTGAGAGGAGTCAGGGTGAGGCAGTAGGCGTGTGCACGAGCATTACTTTTCATGCTGACCGGGACTTATGGAGCGAAAGAACGTGGAAGTTGGCTTACGCACAGATTTATCCATCTGCATTTTTTTTGTGTGTACACACATTTCCAGTTTTGTCCGTACGCCATGTTTTAGTGTGAATTCTACGCACGATGTTATGCATGACATCCTTGGCTTAATAACACTACATGGCAGCTGTGCCGCGCCTGTAGAATTGCTGAATGGCGCTGGAAGAAAGACAGGTTGACTGTATCTAAGCAGATTTTCAGGACTTCTCTGTTCAACTTCCAAGATGCAGTTAAGAAATGTAAACATGATTACTTCAGTGATTTGGTATCCTCTTATTCTAATAAACCCTGGGTCTTATTTAATGTAATTAATATGGCTATTTATCTCCATTCAGAGATGGGATTAAATAGTACTGCTCTTTCATGTGAGCAGTTTCCTTCATACTTTGTCAGTAAAACTAATACTATCCTCTCTGATTCTTCGTACTGGTTATGTACTTCCTTGTTGTTAATCATCGAATTGTCTTGGAAACTTCTGATGTTGTTTCACTTTCACTACTATAAATACTATTGACACACTTTAACTTACTTTTAGTCCTCTTGATGTTAATCCATCATGCCTCTTAGTTGAAGCTTTTGATGTTCTGAGTCCATTTTTGTTAGCTATATAAATGAGGGTTGTGTGCTCATTTTTTAAATGAGTGGTGGTGTGACCTTGCCTAAAAAGGGCAGATTTAGATCCTGGAGTGTTAGATAATTTTTGCCTGATTTCTCAATTTCTATTTCTGGCTAACATATTAGAAATAATTATTTATAATGAATTGGTTGATCATCTTAACTCCAATAATTTATTTGAGATCTAACAATCTGGCTTTCACTACTTTCATGGTGTTAAGACAGCCCTCCTGAAAGTATTTAATGACATTTCTCTTATTATTGACTCAGGTGGGACAGCAGTCCTTGTCCTCCTAGACCTTTCTGCAGCTTTTGACACTACTGGCCTTGAGATCTTGGTGTTGCAGCTTGAGCATCTGGTGGGACTTTAAGGGGTTGTTCAGGTCATATCTTACTGATAGACACTTGTCAGTGTCTTTCAATTCCTCTTTCTCATCTGCTGCTCCTGTTAAATCCTCAGGGACCCATTATGGGTCCTATTTTATTTTCTATTTATCTTCATCTTATAGTACCTATTTTCAAGAAATTTAATATTTTTTTCACTGTAATGCTAATGATACACAGGTCTATATCCCTGTGTGTAACCCTGCATTTAATCAGCTATACAATTATCTTTTTGAACTAATAATAATAATTCTTTAATAATTCTTCACATTTATATAGCGCTTTTCTCACTACTCAAAGCACTCTCCACACAGGGAGGACCTGGGAAGCGAACCCACAATCTCCTTACTGCAAAGCAGCAGCACTACCACTGCGCCACCTGTGAGGAACTAAAATCCTGGATGACTGACTGATATTTGTTTGATCTCAATCAAACTAAAATGGAAGTGCTACTAGCTGGTCCTTCAGCCAAACCTCAAATTGGTCTTGAACTCCTCGGCTCTTCCACTGAGTTTTGCAAACCTTAAGTCTGTAATCTTGGTTTCATTTTTGACAGTAACCTATATTTTGAGAAACGGTCAAGAGCTGCTTTTTCCAACTTCATCTTTTAGCTAAGGTTAGCAGCAACAGGTTAGGGTAATAAAGGATAAAGATGGAAACGTACTCACAAGTGAGGAGAGTGTGTTGAGCAGATGGAAAGAGTACTTTGAGAGGCTTATGAATGAAGAGAACGAGAGAGAGAAGAGATTGGATGATGTGGAGATAGTGAATCAGAAAGTGCAGTGGATTAGCAAGGAGGAAGTAAGGACAGTTATGAAGAGGATGAAGAATGAAAAAGCCATTGGTCCAGATGACATACCTGTGGAAGCATGGAGGTGTTTAGGAGAGATGGCAGTGGAGTTTTTAACCAGATTGTTTAATGGAATCTTGGAAAGTGAGAGGATGCCTGAGGAGTGGAGGAGAAGTGTAATGGTGCCGATATTTAAGTATAAGGGGGATGTGCAGGACTGTAGTAACTATAGGGGGGTAAAATTGATAAGCCACAGCATGAAGTTATGGGAGAGAGTAGTGGAAGCTAAGTTAAGAAGTGAGATGATAATTAGTGAGCAACAGTATGGTTTCATGCCAAGAAAGAGCACCACAGATGCGATGTTTGCTCTGAGGGTGTTGATGAAGAAGTATAGAGAAGGCCAGAAGGAGTTGCATTGCATCTTTGTGGACCTGTAAAAGCATATGACAGGGTGCCTAGAGAGGAGTTGTGGTATTGTATGAGGAAGTCGGGAGTGGCAGAGAAGTACGTAAGAGTTGTACAGGATATGTACGAGGGAAGTGTGACTGTGGTGAGGTCTGTGGTAGGAGTGACGGATGCATTCAAGGTGGAGGTAGGATTACATTAGGGATCGGCTCTGAGCCCTTTCTTATTTGCAGTGGTGATGGACAGGTTGACAGACGAGATTAGACAGGAGTCCCCGTGGACTATGATGTTTGCTGATGACATTGTGCTCTGTAGCAATAGTAGGGATCAGGTTGAGGAGACCCTGGAGAGGTGGAGATATGCTGTAGAGAGGAGAGGAATGAAGGTCAGTAGGAACAAGACAGAATACATGTGTGTAAATGGTGAGGATGCAGGGAGTAGAGTTGGCAAAGGTGGATGAGTTTAAATACTTGGGATCAACAGTACAGAGTAATGGGAATTGTGGAAGAGAGGTGTAAAAGAGAGTGCAGGCAGGGTGGAATGGGTGGAGAAGAGTGTCAGGAGTGATTTGTGACAGACGGATATCAGCAAGAGTGAAAGGGAAGGTCTACAGGACGGTAGTGAGACCAGCTATGTTATATGGGTTGGAGACGGTGGCACTGACCAGAAACCAGGAGACAGAGCTGGAGGGGGCAGAGTTAAAGATGCTAAGATTTGCATTGGGTGTGACAAGGATGGATATGATTAGAAATGAGTACATTAGAGGATCAGCTCAAGTTAGACGGTTGGGAAACAAAGTCAGAGACGCAAGATTGCGTTGGTTTGGACATGTGCAGTGGAGAGATGCTGAGTATATTGGGAGAAGGATGCTAAGGATAGAGCTGCCAGGCAAGAGAAAAAGAGGAAGGCCTAAGAGAAGGTTTACGGATGTGGTGAGAGAGGACATGCAGGTGATGGGTGTAACAGAACAAGATGCAGAGGACAGAAAGATATGGAAGAAGATGATCCGCTGTGGCAACCCCTAACGGGAGCAACCAAATGACGAAGATCTTTTAGCTAAGGTCAAAGCTTTTGTTTTATCTCCTAGGAATCTTGAGAAAGTTACTCATGTTTTTATCTTTTCTTGGCTTGATTACTGCAGCTCGTATTCTGGGATCAACAAATCCCTGATACGTAGGTTGCATTTGGTTCAGAATGCTGCTGCTCATTTTTATTATCTAGCTTTCAGTGACCTTCAGTGATACTGATGGTTTCCCTACTCTTAGTCATCTTTGTTCTTTTTTAACTCACTGCTGACTGTATTTTGTTTTACTGTAATTTATTTCTATTTATTTTATTTATGTCCATTGTATGTTTTAATGTAAAGCACTTTGGCTACATCATTACTGATGTTGTTTTAAATGTGCTCTATAAATAATTTAACATTGACATTGTAATGTCACGGTAATAACAGCAAAATATAAACAAAAAATAAAGTAAAAACAAAGTATCATCTGTGTAATCCTGACAATATGCAGCATATTGTATTTCTGAACAAATTAACCATATTTAAAAATTCAGTAACAATGATAACAGAATACAATTACTTGTGCTAGTAGATTTCATTAAACTGCTACAGTATGTTTCAGATGTACAGTATGTATTTTACTGCTATTTTTTATCGGACGTCATATTTTTTTGTGTCTTCTATTATGTCTGTTATTATGCACAGTGCCTCCAAACCTTGTGTTTTATGGCCGGAGATCCAGGAGGCAGGGCCATCCTCACATCACATCTTTAGAGCTCTCTCTCTCTGACTAAGATCAGGAAGTAATTATATTAGTTCTGATAGTGCTTCTGTTTTTTTGCATTTTATTGGTTTTACTTGTTTCTGTTTTAAGGATTCCAATCTCTGGATTGTGTATTGGAACTTGTTTGCTTTAGATTGCAGTTTAGGCAACACCATTTGCCTATTTTTGCTCTTTTAAACATTTTCTTGTAATTTTGTTTGTACTTCTGTTTTTCTAAGTATGAGAATAAATTCAAGTTTCTAAAGATTTTTTGGTTTCCCTTCTTTCTACAAGTTAGCGGTTTATAGTCATCCTTGTTCTTGTGGGGCTTTTGGGACATTTCTTGTAATTTTGCCAGCTTCCTATGTTTGGGGCCAGCTAGGCCAGAATCCTGCAAGTAGCGGTTGTGGGACTAGCTAGATTTCAAATGAGTCTTCTTGGACAGTCTGGTTAGGTGGTCACTCTACCTTAATGGTCCTTTTAGGAAGCCTCACGCCCATTTTGTTATGTTTGGGACACCACATCCCAACATAAATATGTTTGTTGGGGGAGATCACATGACACTTGGTGGCTGATGGGCATGAGTTAAGGCAGTTCTCCAGCTACACCGGCTTTTCCAATTTTATGACTTGCATCCTTTACAGAACTGCACGAGTTTTTTTTATATAAACTTATTACTTACTCTTCTGAAATCATTGGATGGCATATGGATAGAGAAGGTTTCGCTGTGTGGTTTCCAGTCCCATGAAAATGCCTCAGCATACAGATCGTATGCAGGCTAACAATTCCAAAATGGAGGCTGTTTTTAATAATCTCAAGTAATTTGCAGTTGACCATCTATCTGCCAGGCAGGAATCCCTACCTTCCAGGTTGAAATGCATGCAGAGCATGTTGTGCTCTGAAGTGATATCCTAGAAATTAAAACAGAGCAAAAGAAGACTTCTTCAGAGTTTACTGCTGGAAACGGCCCACCACCATGATAATCAGGTCACTTTGCTGGAATGTCAGGTTACATCATTAAGTGCTATGCTCACTAAAATAGAAGACACAAATGGCAGAAATAATATTCATTTCCTGGGAATCAAAAAGAATGCTGGAAGTGGAAAAGCCATTGAATTTTTAAACAAGTTCTAGCCAATTGTGTTTCTAGTATCTGTAATTACAATTCATCCCATCAGTGATCATTAATATGAAAGCTTGAAAGCTCATTAACTTTAACAGTTGCCAGATTATCGTGAAGGAGGCAAAAAAGACACCTAAACTGTCCTTCAAAGATCAGCAAAGTCAATTTTTTCCTGACTTCAGTATTGCAACAGTTCAAGCCAGGAAGGATATGGTTTCAGTTGTGAAACGTGCGCAGGGACTCAGCTTGCAACTTTTCCTGCTGTTTCCGAACCTCCTCATGTGTTGGGACATTTAATATTTGACAACCCAAACTATACTTCAGAGGCCATTGATGACTTCCAAGTTTATAGGCACTTTTGCCTTTTAATGGGTGCCATTTGTTTCTTTTTTTCTTTTGTTTTGTAAGTTACATTTTAACTGTCAAGCATCTAGAGAAACTCATGAGACAAACTTTTTTTTGTGCGTATGCAGAGGAGTCATTATTATCAAATTTCTTTCTTTGACTGCATTTATCACACTGGGCATAAGGGGGCATTGCTTTCTGCTTCTTTGAAGTGGGGGAATTGCAGGTGGACTGTTTCTGGTAGTGCCAAAGTCAGGTGTTGCAAAGCTGGAATATGCAGTGGGTGGGCTCTGTGCCTGTGCGGGTTTATCATCAACTTGTTTAGTTTCATTTTGGGGGCTTGTATGCACATTCATGCACACACACATGCACACTAACACGGTGGGGGTGTGTGGTCTTTAGGCAATCCATGATTAATGGGTTGGCATTGGAACAGGGTTTAGGGAGGGAGCCATGTGATTGCTTGTTTGTTGCATGTGTTTCGGGTGGGGATTTACTTCTACAGCATATCTTAGTTTTTCTTGTTTACTGTGGTCATGACTAATCTTTTTATTACCTCTTGGAATGTCCAAAGGCTTGGTTCAGGTGCTAAATGTTTTGGTGTTCTTAATTAAATATGGTGAGAGAGGGTGGATGTGACATTTATTCAGTAATCTAAGTTATTAGCTAAGGATATGCCTAGATATTCCAACAATAGCTACTTTGTGAAAGCCTCTTGTATCGACTAGCACTAAAAAATGTAACTCTTCTCCAGAGCAACTTGCAGCTAAAAATACTATGAGTGGGTTTCAGATGATGCCGACACAGATTCTGCTACATGCTGATTGAATTGGGTAGTAGGGAAATAGCCCTGTGTTGGATTTATTCACTGATACTGTACAAGTCTGTATTCTTTCTGCATATAAGTAGCAACATCCTGAATTTGAAGGGTTTTGGTATAATTGATGGTATGGATGCAAACGCCTTTATGAATCCTCTGCTAGATAAAATGTCAGCACCTATTTTTCAGGAAAGAGGAAGATTTTATTAATGTTAGCTCCTGTTCTGTTGATAATCCAGTATATGTGTGGATGGCCGTAAAAGTGTTTATTTGTAATCTCACATTTGGATATATTAGTAATTTGTCTTGTACACTCAGGAAAAAAAAATCAGCTTTCTTTAATCGTCTTTGGAAGAAGCTCACCCTTATGTGGTGAGTCAGGAGTATGACCTTCTGATTACAAACACACACTCTGAATTAAACTGTTTACTCTGCAGAAAGCTGAATATCAGATTCACCATACTTGGGCTTGACATCATGTGTCTGAAGCTAAGCCTATCATGTTACTGGCATTGAGGTTCTGAGGCTTGTTCAACAGTTTCTTCTATTAAAAAAAAATCAGTAATCATATCTAACATCCTTTTGGATATAATCATTTTTTTTCTTCTCCTTCAGAAATTAATTTCATTTACATAAATTTTCAGCTAATGATGCCGCTGCACTAGATTTCCAAATTACATTATTAGAACATAAGGAGGCTCTAGATTCCTTAAACTCCAGAAAATCTCTGTGGCCTGATCGGTTGCCTCCAGAGTTCCGTTCTACTTCCTGGAATCAACTAGCACCCTCTTAAATGCAGATGCTGAACTCTGCAATTTCTACCTCCAAGTTAAACCCCTCAGTTAATTCAGCATTATTATTTTAAGACAGGGCAAATAATAATCCTACTGCTCTAACTTATCACCCAGCCTCCCAGATGAATTCTAATACAAAGTTGTTAGCAAATCTCTATGGACTGCATTTGCATAGCATCATTCATAAATAAATTCACCCCGATTAATCTGGTTTTGACTGTCAGGCAGCAGATAACATGTTACCTTCTCCATATTATAGATATAAACCCCATGTTATCCTAACCTGTAGCTTTGTTAGTTTACAATGTGGAGAAGGCCTTTGACCAATTGAATTGGGGTTTTCTGTGGAAGATATTGCAATTAATTGGTTTTGGTGCAAGCTACATTAATTTGATCAAGACATAATACTCCTCCCCCATGGCTGCAGAGTTGAAGTCTGTTGAAGTCTGACAGTAAAATTATTAACTGTTTCGGACCACAATGGAGGACAGGTCTGGAGCTTTGCTGATACGTTTTAGTATCAGCAAAATACTGAATTATTATAATGTAGAGAGAGCCTGTTTAAGTCAAACTATGTCCAAATGCAAATAAGAATTTCATTGTACTTTGCTCATATGACAATATGAACCCTATGAACCTGTTTTTAAATTATTTTTGTTTTGTGATAATATATTTTTGCTTCCAACAAAACCTTATATTAAAGTGGATTCTGGCCCATTCTTCACATTACTATATTGCAGTAATGTGCATTCATGACATTTGAGCTCCCAGATGTCCTCTGCTTACAAAAGGAGTTGTAGTACATTACAATGAAACAAAAACAGTTGCATTTTGCAAAATCTTTTAGTGGCAGAGTTTTTTTTCCAGCTGACATTAACATACCATGTTCACAGATCTGTAGACTTTTTAGTTGTAAAACTTCCAATTATTGTTAAAGCCTCAATAGTTACTTTGCATGATTGTATTTAAACCTTGAAGGATTTATCATATCTACTCAATCATTAAGCCTAGGGCCTAATGCCACATTAACAGAAAAAATACACACAGCAAAAGCTGGAGTATTCTTCACCTTAAAGAGCCGGGTGGTCTTGGATATTAGTATATTATACTTTTCCAGTTTGTAATTTGGAACGTGTAGCTCAATAAAAAAAAAGAATATGAACTAAGACAAGCACACATATTAACTATTGTCACAGACAGATTGCCAAACATCTACATCAGTGTTTTATATGATCATACTGAAATTGCCAGGTGTTTCCTTGAAAGGCAATGATGAGGAAAAGATGCCTAACAAAGAAAAAAATAGCATAGGGTTAAAACTGGGAAAGGAAGGTCAAAGATAGCACACAGACCACATTCTGTATGAAACAAAACTTGATTTTTTCTGAAGGTCCAATTCTGTAACACTGAAAAGGAAACAACATGTAATATTTCTCTTTAATTTTTTTACTTGAAGTTGTTTATTTGCAATTTGTTTTTTGCCAAAGACCTTTGCCTACATTAGTCAATGTTTTAACAGAAAATGTCATCATGGTACTCAAATGATATCACATTATCAGTTTACTGTGCCAAAAACAGATGTGTCTGCATTCATTTCCATTGATTGTGCAATCACATGTGATTCAGAAATGGCAGTTTTGACTGATGCTTTACAAATCATACATTATTTTCTTAGTGCCAATTACAATCTGAGTTATATATTTTGATAAACAATATACTTTTAAAGTACATGATTTTTGTAAATCAAGCAGTGGTGATATCTGTTTCTAACATAATGCATACAGTCTTCTCAGATTTTAGCATCTTTTAACTCTTAAGAGTTTTATTTCAGGATCTATCTTGTATGTTTCCATACATTTTGTTTTATGCATTGCTCACAGTTTTGTTTCCTTTCACTCTTCCAAACATCAGTACTTTTTGTAATGAATCCTTTTTTCAATTACTTGATTAAAATATGTTAGCATCAGCTTGACTAAATATAATGCAAGTGTGCAATTATATTTCAAATGATTAAACTACATATTGTAAACTAAACTAACTGACTTATCGTCTTTGTCACCATATTTTTAACATATTAATCTTTTTTATGTCCAGGTTTCAGAGTTAAAACTTACAGATTTTACATTGACAAAAAACTTACAGATGGTTAGCCAAGCAATGGCTTACTCAGTTGTAACTTTTATTAGCCTTTCCAGGTTTGAAAAGGCAATTTTACACTGACCTTTGTATCCAGAACACATTATAATTCTAGTAAACTCTCCATTTTTATAATCTAACTTCCCAATGGTCATGGCATTATTTTCTTGATTATTGCACAGCAAGATGCCATTTGTATTTTCTTATTTTATCTTTACCCCGAGCCTTGATATTTGCTATTAAAGGGGTCATGAAGACATATTGAAGATCATTGAATATTTTACTACCAAAGCATTATCATTATGATTGTTATATAAGGTAACCATCAGCAAATCAAATGAATAACAAAATTCATTTTTTAAATGATTCCATATTTTATTTAATGTCAGCTCTGAAACTATATTTTTAACAATACATGCTGTTAAATGCATGTCACAATTTAAGATCAACCTATTTCTTTCTGATAAAAATTGGTGAGTCCCTTGAAAGATTCTGTCACTTATTTTATTACCAGTAATATATGCAAAGATTTATTACCTGTAATGTATGCAAATCTTTGTCTTTTAGTTAATGTCAGGTCAGGTTGGGGAGCATACACTATTACAACGCTTGTCCACACCCATCACACGATGAAACATCTCTGAATACTGGTTGGCAACCCCCTAGGCAGAAACAACCCACCCTCCAGAAATGACCATCTCTCTGCTGCATCCAGGTGTTACGTGGGCAACCCCTTGGCCTGGTCCAGCCACTCTGGTCCTCAACAATGAGGATCCTGCCAGCCAGATCACCCTTGGGGAATCGCGTCACATGGCCATATTGCTGTAACTGATGCTCCCTCACAATGCAAGTAATGTGCCTCATTCGGGACTCCATGAGCAACTGCTAATTCGACACAAAGTCAAACCAGTGGTACCCAAGTTTTCTCCAAAGAGACACAGTACCAAAGTAGTCCACTCTTCGTCTCAGGTCACTGGATAATATCTATGTCTCACAACCATATAGCAAGACAGAAAGCACTAGGACTCTAAAGACTTGGACCTTCGTCCTTTTGCATATGCATCAGGAGTGCCACCCCTTTCCAGCAACCTCATGAACCCCAGTGCTCTCCCAATCCATCTACTGACTTCATTGGAAGAGTCACTAGAGACATGAATGTCAGTGCCAAGGCAAGTAAACCTCTCGACAAGTTCGACACTCTCTCTCTCCACAGACAGACTCACTGCTGATGGCTGTGCCCAAGAGGTCATTAAAGGCCTGGATCTTAGTTTTTATCCAGTATATTCGCAAAGCTAGACACTCAGACTAGTCATTCAGTCTCTTGAGAGCCCCTATCAGAGCCTCCATTGACCCCGCGAAGATCACAGTATTTGTCGGCAAAGCCAAGATCAGTGAATCTTCTTCACCAATAGATACCCCACAGCTGCTGAACCCCACAAACCTGCCCAACACCGAGTCCATGCAAGCATTGAACAGAGTAGGAGCAAGAACACACCCCTGACAAACCCCAGAATCAACTGGGAAAAACGCAGAGGTTCTGCTGCCACTCTGCACAGCACTCACAGTACCAGTGTACAGGCTGGCCATGATATTCAGCAACCTTGAGGAGATCCCTCAGAGTCTCAGGATGTTCCATAGGGCAGTTCAATCAATTGAGTCAAACGCTCTATGAAAATCGACAAAGGCTGCAAAGAAACTCTGCAAATATTTATGTTTGCACTCTATGAGAACCCTCAGTACCAGGATATGGTTGATGGTACACTTCCTAGGTGTAAAACCAAACTGCTCCAGTGTCGCTGGTAGGTGAGCAAGTGATCACAAATCCTCTTGAGAACGACCCTAGCAAGGACACTACCTGGCACCAACAGCAGTGTTATCCCCCTGTAGATGTCGCAGTCCAGGCGATCACCCTTCCCTTTCCAGATAGGGACGACAAGTCTCGTTTTCCAGTTAGTTGGGATGACACCAGTCTCCCAGATGGAAGCAGAGATTACATGCAATGCCAGGAGGATAGCCTTACCACCAGCCTGGAGAAGTTCACCCTGGAAACCACAGATCCCTGCAGCCTACCCTCAGCTGGTTCACCACCTGTGCAATCTCAGTGAGGCTGGGTGGGTCGCAGCTAATTGAAGGATCAGCCTCAAGAACCGTGGACCCAGGGATATCCAACATCCTAGCCGGAGGATCAGCTTTAAACAGCTGCTCAAAGTAGCCAGCCCAGCGGGTCACAACTGCAGTGTCATCCGCAGTGTTATTTGCATTCCCTTCTTATATTTTGCCCTAATAAAAATAAACAAATCACAGTATTCAATTAGGGAAAATCAATAAAAAACTCAATTAATAAATAAGAAACACTGCAAAAATGCATGAAAATTTCAGATCAATATTCTGTTATGTGTCCTTCAGTTAGGGATGGCACTACTATTCTATGCTTCTTAATTATTATAAACAGCTCTTTTTTGTTTTCATCCTGTCACTTGCAATTGCCTTTCCATCCACTCCCTGAATCTGTTTTGTCCAGATAGATAGATAGCTAGATAGATCAATAAAAATTGTATTAATCCTGAAGGAAATTGCAGGGTCACAGTTGCAGACAAACATAGGCAGAAATATAAATTTAACAAAAATGATCATAACCTTAAATATGCTAATATGGTACAAATACACATTTAACAAGAATGACCTATAAGTAAATTAAAGTGTAGGTATTTAATAAGTGTAAAGTGATTAGAATTGCACATATGTATAAGTTACAATTTAAACTAAATTTAAGACTTTTGTATGTGGGCAGTAATCGGATGACCCAGATAAAACACAGGGGGAGCATGCACAAATAGTAAATGGGCAGGATCTGATTTCAGATCTCTGTAGCTTACCATTGCCACAGTAGGCTGCCTAGCTGCAATTGTTCTAGTGCAATAAATGTGAGAATTGGGAATAAATATCATCTGTCTTCTGTCTCAATTAAACATGTTTAAAATGGGAATGAACAGACGCAAAGATTATATAAATATAATTGACAGAAGAGACTTAACATAGTGTGAATATTTCTCATACTCTATGGAAATGTTTTGAAATCTAGAATGCAATTAAGATATTTTGCCTGATGCATTTTATTCTTACTGCAATCACTTTTTAATGTCTTTTAATTAAGTAATTGACTTTTCACTTTAATTAAGGTTGTTATTCTGTGCGGAGATTGACTGCATTATCTTGTCGAGAGTGGAGTTCTAAGCTGTAAGTCAGTTTTAATTTAAATACTAGTAGCCATTGTTAATTACATCTCACAAGTCACCTAATTGATTTCTGTTTCTATTTTTCCAGCATTTTGTGGGAATGCCTCAATGAATAGAAAAATTCTGGTGGCAGTATATTTGTAATATCTTTCAGAGCAACATATACAGAGCTTAAAACCAGGTGATCCTGGTAAAGAAGAGATTTGGAGATTAAATGAATTGGCTTTCTTGCTTTAAAAAGGTTTAACTGATTCAGGGTGGAATCTTGCAAGCCTTTTCAACAAATATTTTAATTGCTTGATGGCATACACTGCATCATTTGAAACTGTTATAGAACCAGTCATTCTGTGATACCATACAATACATTTTTTATTCTTGATGAATAATAGGAGTAAATCATATAAACGTGAAAATAGATTTCAAACAAGCATAAGCACATGACTAGGGAACTAATGTAGATATATACATGTAAAACAAACACTCCTTCCTATGAAAGACCTAACCTACTCTATGCCAACCCTGGAAGACACACTGGTAAGGATGTAAGTTGCTCGTGAAATAACCAGGAAAGACACACAGCACTCCACAGACTCCCCCATAGTAGTGATTTCAGCCACTGGTCATTTGGGCTTGGATCAGCCATACCAGCTCTTGCAATTTACCAATAATTAATCTGGATCATTGGTTAATCTTTGCCACAGAGACCTCAAAAACTATCAGGCCGAAAAAGAAGGACTTACAAATGTTAAAGGATAGTGTGCCAGAGGCTTTCAATCAGAAATTTAAAGTTTGCCAAAAGTTCCCCTGTGGGGATTAACCTCCACTGGAAAAAAGGTATTTCAAGCAAGATTTGGATATTGATGGAGAAAACAAATGATGAAAAGTTCAAAATTGCAGACTACAATGTAACTACTGAGGGAGAATTCCAAAATTTTAAAAATGTGCTTGTAATTTTAACTTGGCAAAATTTGCCCTAAGAATTAATCAAGAACCACATGGTACAACTGTTATAATTGGACTTTTGTATATTTTTTGTGTGTTTTTTCCCATTGTTTTGGGAGATTAGATGCTCATGGTTTTCTGGTCACTAATTTCAATTTGGAAGTTGGTTCTCAATTATTTTGTGTACTTTTATTACTGTTAAGATTTTTGAGGTCGGTTTGCCTTTAATTTTTTTTTATCAGCTGGTATTAGATTGTGCTCTTGTCATTAGGGTAGCATCTCACGTTGTCAGGCGCAGAGATTGTGGCCTGCAGGAAACACGATGGGTTAAAATAAATAGTCACCCTAGGGATTTCTTCCTCATCACAACTGACAGATTCTAAACACCCTTCCTGACTTTCAAAACTATTTATTTCTTGACTATCCATTTTTATGATCTGTGCCTTATAGTTTGACTTTGGTTTTTGTATTGCATTTTGCTTTTGGGAATCATGTGGTTGTCTTTCTGGTTTTGACCTTTTCTTGGCTTTGTGACTTCATCTCTTTTTCAAATCCCATTTTAACACTTTTTTGCTTTTGTTGCTATCATAGCAACAACATCTATAAGAGATGATATATGAGTAGAATACAAATTAAGACATATATTTTAATGGATAGCATTTTTGGGAGATGTTCATGAACACTGAATTATCACAGACTTTCCTTTTGTAGTGCCTCTCCACCATGACTAAACTTTACAAATTAATAATTAGTGAATGCACACACATAAAGGTACAGATTAGTTAAAAAGTAAAATAAGGCAATTTCATACTAATGATGTGATAGGATCCTAAATATTTATTTCTATTCATTTATACTGTAATTGAGATATGCCCAGTTGACAACGGAGAAGAAGAAAACACAAACATCAATCGACAACATCCCTGGAAATAAATACATTAAACCGCTGGGAACTGTAAAGTTGGCTGTAGCACAAAGGCATCACAAAAAGTCAAACAAATGCACAGACTAGAAGATCTAGGCCAAGTGGTTGCCCACCCCATTTAAGCATTCTGCAGTATAAGTCTGTGCTGGGTTATTAATAAGATTTCAAACCTCTTGGAATTTACGGTGCTTTTTCCATTTTTGATTTCTTATTACCAGAATATTTCCCATTGTTTTTGCTCCACTTCTTGTTTCATATGTTGTACTTTACTGGTGTGTATGCACAACCTTGCCTGAAGACTACACTATGATTTTGTCTCACCCCAGGTTGTCTCTTTTAATCCAGTTTCCATGGGGATTGCTTGAGCAGGTAGTCCAATTTTAAGTGGTTAAGTATTTTGAAGGCTCATCTACATGCAACATCTGAAACACGGAAAATAATATCTATACAATTATTTTCACGTAAAGAATATGTATGTATTACTAGCGTAAGTGACCTTCAGGAGGCCTGAAGAAAAACAGAGATGATGAGAGACAGTCATTCAGAGGATAGTCATAGAAAGGCTATTGATTTTATTGCTGTAGTAAAATCAGCAATTAATATCTCAAACAGAAAATAAGACTATTATAGTGAAACATGGAAACAAATAATGAATTTTTTTTAATATGCCAAGTTAAATCTATTCCCTTTATTATGGTGACACAATATTAGTGTGTCACCAGTTTATTGTCGGTATTAAGTTGCAGCTGGGATAGGTTTCCCACTGTCTTTTTACTTTGATTTCTAATTATTACTTAGTTTGTTTATTGCATTTTCAAGACCATTAATAACAGTGCAAGACAATAAATTCCAATGACATTGGGTGTCTTTGGTGGAATATCTCTCAAAATTACTAAAGGCAATTAGAGGCCCAATGCATAAAACGTGATTGTAAATAATAACAGGGATACAACACCCAAGGTCCATAACACCAGACAAGACTCATAAGAGACAAACAAATGCAAGCTTGTCTATCATACTAAGCACAGGAAAATGACACTACACATTGCCTCACAGCAACCTCTTCTGGGCATGATGCCAAAGAGGGCAACACAAACTAATTATAGTAAGAACACATGGTACTGAGAAGGCCTTGAGATGTTGTTTATAGTTTTCCAGATTATGTGCAGTCAAATTATTTTAATATATTGTTTCTATTTAGACTTGTCAAACGGGATAGTGCTTAACGGGTAAAAGCACGGAGCTGAACAGGTAGGGATCATTAGGGAAGAAAACATTCTTTAATATTTTTAAAAAAAATATACACTTGGTGTACTTTTAACAATACTTAGAAAATATGTAATTATATTTATTATATTTTATTTGAAAATTGCATATCTAATCTACAGAAAGCACTTAAGTAATGTGCTCAATACAATGTGTAAAATGAAAAACTACAAAGAAAAGTAGGACATCAAAAGGCTTAAAGCACAGTTTCTACTAAATAAAGCACATAATGAGCTAGAGAAAAGCCACGTAAAAGTCAAGAGTCAAAAGGGAGCTATAAACAATGAAAATCATTTCAGATGTCTACCATGTTGAGCATAATTTATCTGATCGACTCTGGGTTGCAGATTAATTTTTTCAGGCTTCAGCAACTATATTATAAGCCTCATGCAATTATGTGTGAAAGTGGGCTAGCTTACTTCCAACTGAAAAAATAAGTGCCTGGAAATAAGTATGTGGATACTAAGGAGTCGAACTGCAGTTTAATCAAAGGCATACTGCTGGGCGCAGCTCCAGAAAGTCTTTAAATTGGTGTGAGTTCAATGTTAGTTTGTTTTACTGTAGAGTAACATTTTAATATAAAAGAGATCAGAATGGAGCATGTATGGGACAAAATCATACCACAGTGAAAATGCATATTTGAAATATATTGGACAAACTTATGAAAAAAATGCAAGATTTCAGTCTGAAAACATTTGCATATTCATGGAACGTGAATATAAATGAGTACTTTGAAACTAATTATGTTCACTTTGACTCATGATTAGAAAGGTATAGCCTTTGGTATGCAGTTGAATTTCACACTCAGACTATCTTCTCACTTTTAAGTCTATGAAGTGATTGAATATTTGTAGATAAATATAAAGTATTGGATATATTGTGTTCAGCAGGACAATCTTAAGTCATCAGAAACAAGGTTTAATATTTTTATGTGGCAGGGGAGCTGGTCTTGTCTGTTGTTAGAGGTGGACATCTAGATGGAGTTCCACTAACAGCATTTTTATTTTACCCTCTTTTTTACATTCATCCTGAGGTATCCTGTATTTACTCATCCCAAGAAGATTTAATTATATTATATGCAAGTACAGATAAGCATGAGCAGCAATAAAGGACTCAAAAATAAAAGGAAAAGGATAAGGCAACTAAAGCTTCATCAAAGTCTAAACTAGCTTCAAGTTCCCAGTACGGCTTGCCAGAGACTGACCTGGAACAGACAGGCGAAGGGAAAGATCTGCCAGGACCTAACACTGCAGCATCAGTTAAAGCCGAAAGCGAAAATGGAAGTGAAACTGTGAGCGAGGCAAGGAAGGGGAATTTGAACATTCCAGAAGGATTACTGGAACTGAAAATGGCCTTTTTATCCCTGTAGTCAGCTACAGCCGATACCCCCTTGTGAGTCAGCAGTGTTAACCCCAACTGGACTCATAACTCCATCTACGGAGCGCAGTGAAGACCGAAACACAATGTCCGAGCTGAAGGTAATGATTGCCATACTCGGGGGGGTCATGAATGATATAAAGGAGAATATAAGGGACATAAAGAAAGAAATAATGGACCTAAACAAGAAAAATGAGCAACAGCTTCAGGATATAAAAGAGAGAAACATTTAAGTACTAAGTGTACTGCAACCTTTTCAAAAATTCTAGCAAAATTAAAGACTACAGGAAAATATCAGTTAAGTGTGAAAGTAAAACTAGAGTACAAGCTGTTTAGCTTAAAGATGTTAACTAAACATTTATGGTTCGTATTGAATTAGTTAATTGATATCCGCCGCTGATGAAAAAGCAATGACTGCAAAATTAGAATGCAAAGTGCTCGAGGACAAACTGGCTGCTCTGGAAGATGGATATAGAAGAAGCAACACCAGCATTGAAGGTTTCTCTGAAGACCATGGAAGTCCAAACCCAGTGAAATTCATAGCTGAACTATTCTTGAAAATAACTGGAGAGGACTTCAAATCGGACACAGAGATCTCAGCAGCCTACAATATACGTGGAACGAATGCCTTAAAACCAAGAAGCCTAATTGTCTGTTTCAACAAACTACAAGTTAAAGAAAACTTGATGGTCCTTCTCAGACTGATAGAGGAGATTTTGTTTGTAAATAACATATTTGTATTTTCCCAGATTTCTTCCCTTCAACAGCTGCTAAGCACACCGCATTAAACAGCACTCACACAGAGCCAAAATCAGATTCAGCCTCTTGTTTCCTATCAAACTTAAAGTGGCTATTAAAGACCAGTTTTACATTTTTAGCTGTCTAGATGAAGCAAATAAGAGCTAAGAAGACTAATACTGACATCCTTTTAAAACATGATCATGAAACATGATCATACTGTGTCATATCATGTCCTGGCAAGGCAAAGAAGATTCTGCTTGCAACTTGCTCCATTTGTAATGTGACCTTTGCCATTACTATACATTCTATTTCTTTTCTGGACCCTTTTTTTTGTTAAACTTCAAATATTATATTGAAATGAATATATGTATATTTTGGCAATCACAAAGTAACTAGCTATTTGCAGTTTTTTTTCATATCATACCCTTGGTTTATTGCATCAGGAATGTACGATAATACAATATCTCAGTCTTCATGGGAAATGTTTAACATAATTACCCTAGGTTTATTATATTGGGATTGTTTAAGATTATACTCAAGGTTTACTGTATTTGGACTGTACTGTACTATCATAAGATATCTTAATATTAACATTTTATACACTACTGCTGGGGGTTTGATTTGTTCTGGATGTGCTCTGTCTCTTGGCATGTTAGACGACCGGGACTTTGTGAAGTGTGGTCTAGCCTCACCTGGGGAGGCAAAATGGGGGGTTGGAGAAAGAGAACAATGCTATTTCTTATTTATCCTTTCTACCACAATAACTAAGTGCAAATATAGCAATGGCCCCATATCCATAACATATGGCAATAATATGAAATCTAAGCCAAAGCTATGATATGTAACAATGCACTACCTTAAATTAAAGACTATAAAATGTCAACAAAAGTTCAGAAGCAATGTCTTTGTGACCAAACAGTGAATTCTGTGAGCTGGAATATCAAAGGTCTCAATCATGAATTAAAGATAATAAAAGTGTTCTCTCACCTAACAGGTCTAAATGCTAAGATAGTATTTTTACAGGAGATTCACTTCACTTGCAACTAGTTTCACTTGCAAAGAGATTGGATTGGACAAATTTTTCATTCCAGCTATACAAAGAAAACTAGGGTTGTGGGAGTATTAATACACAGAACAATTCCATTTGTATTAGATGTAGTATCTGATCCTGAAGGGTGATATGTCATGGTGTTGGGCAATATATTTGATATTAAAGTGATAAAAAGTACATAAAAATCTATGCACCTCACGTGGATTATAAGACATTTTATTGAAAATGTATTTGCATTTATAATGTGAACACTCAAAAGTTATAATGGCCAGAGTCTTTGAGTTTTAAATCCAGACCTGGATATTTCTTCAGTTATAGTGGCAACGACATCTAATACTGCAAAAACAATTGCACAGTTTGTAATGGATCATAACTTATCAGAGCCATGGATAATTTTAAATCTAAACCTATGAGCATATTCCTTCTTCTCACCAGTACGTCATTGTTACTCAGGAATTGATTATTTCTTCATAGATAATCATTTTGTTCCCACTGTCAAGTCTTGCAAGTATGATACTATTGTTATCTCTAACCATGACCCTCTGATCATGGAACTTAAATCACTAAACCCTACACACTCATCTTGTAGCTGGCATTCTAACTCCCAGTTATTAGCTTATGAGAACTGCACAAAATTTATATACAAGCTAATTGATTATTTTCTTGACTCTGCAGGAATATTCTGGCAAACTCTGAAGGCATTTTTAAGAGAACACATTATTTGATATCTTCCTCACAAAAAATAATTGGAAACCAAGAAGGGAATAGAGTTAAATTACCAGAATAGACCTAGAATAGATCTAGAATACAGCAGGACTTCAAATGAGGGATTTTATAGGAAAAGACAGGTCTTGCAATCAGAATTTAACTTCTTGACAACTAAAGAAACTGAACAGTTCATCTTTAAATCGCAACATCATTTTTATAAACATGGGGTGAAGGCTAATAAGATATTAGCTCAATAAATCAACAAGCAGAAAGTCTGCTATGCAATAACAGTAATTACCAACACAGACGGAGAGAAAATCATCGACCATAAAAATATAACCAACACATTTAGAGAGTACTATAAGTCCTTATATTCAACTCGATATAAAGAATGTGATGAATTTCTTGATTCATTACAGATACCACGGATAGATACTCTTAGTGCCGTGGAACTGGATAAACCTCTGACACTCTCAGAATTACTAGACACCATAAACCCACTTCAAAGTGGGAAAGCAGCAGGCTCTGATGGTAAGCAGTGGAATTTTATTAAAAAAAAAAAAAAGTTAGCTTTTATGCCGTTTATAGAAGCTAGTGACAACAAAATTCTACATCAAACTTTTTTGCCAAGCATTAATTATAGTCTTTCCTAAGAAAAATAAGGACTTACTACAATGTACATATAGACCAATCTCACTCCTGAATAATGATGTTAAGATACTCTCCAATGCTCTAGCCAGAAGTATTGAGAATGTGCTTCCTTCTGTAGTATTACAAGATCAAACCGGATTTATTAAAAGCAGACACTTAGCTTCTAATCTTTGATTGGTTGTTTAATGTAATATATTCACCAATTAAATCTAACACTCTAGAGATCTTATTATCTTTGGATATGGAAAAAGCATTTGATATGGTTGAATGGGGCTACCGGTTCACCATATTGCACAAATTTGGGTTTAGCCCAAGCATATGTGCATGGATCAAACTACTCTATACTAGTCCAGAAGCCTTAGTTTGTATTAACAACATTGTTTCAGACTACTTCACACTAGAATGTGGTACTTAAAAAAGAAGCTCCCTATCACCACTGCTCTTTGCAATCACCATTGAGCCATTGGCTGTGTACTTTCAAAATGCATCAGAGGCAGAGGGGATTATCAGAGAAGGACTTGAACAGAAAATATCACTATATGTAGATGATATGGTACTTTATATATATGACCCACAAAATTCCATGCCAGTAGTCCTAAAAGCATTAGCAGATTTTCAAAAGATATCTGGACTCTAAATCAATTTGAATAAAAGTGTGCTTTTTCCAGTGAACTGTCTAGCACGCAATATTACACTGGACACCTTCCCATTTATCTTAGCAGATCAGGTTAAATAATGGGGGGTAAATATCAAAAATAAATATAATGCTTTTTTTCAACAGAACTTTGCTGTTTGCATGGAAAAAATTAAGCAAGGCCTGAATAAATTGTCTGCTCTCCATCTCATAAACATCCTTCCCAAGCTTCTTTTTCTATTTCAGAGCATCACCATATACTTTACATTAATAAATCATTTTTTAAGAAGTTAGATTCAATTATAACCGTATTTATTTGGAATTTGAAATATCCACATATCCAGAGTGTGACTGTACAACATAAAACAGAAGGGGGCATGGCACTACCTAACTTTGTATATTTGCTGCCCAGTAAGAAAATTCAATCTATAAAGAACAGGGGCTTCATGCATAACACCGTGTGCAGAATTAGCACTAAAACATGGCATATGGACAAAAGTCGAAATGTGTGTACGCACAAAAAATTCAGATGCAGAAAACCGTGCGTATGGCAACTTCCACGTACTTCCGCTACATAAATCCCAGTCTGCGTGAAATGTAACGCTCATGCACGTGCCTGCCGCACCTCCAGACTCCTCCCAGAATTACGTCTCTTTGAATTTGCAAATTAATATAAATATTCCCTTAAATTTAGCATTCTGTGAAAAGACAATAGCAAAATTGCGGGGAAAAAAGAAGAATATCAGCGAATGCCAAGTGGAGGCAAGAAAAAACTTACTATTTGTTGGTTTAAGCAGTTGTATAAACAACAAAAGGAAGATGATCAAAAGTTCAAGTTCAGAAAGTCGTACAGTGCCCAAAATAAAAAAGAAGTTGTCAGATATCAAAGTTGCTGTGAAAAGGTGAGTCATAGCCATCTGAGTCTCATATGGAAGCTTATTAGGGTACAGAGAAAAGAAAAAAAATACGGACACAGTGGGAAAAAAAAGCTCAAAATGTCAACTTTAATCTTGAAATTTCCACTTTATTCACAGTTTACTTTGTCATTAAAATAGAACATAATAAACTTAAACTTAATATCTTTTAATTTACTAGTTTCTCAAATCCCATCATAGGTAAAGTTGCATGTAAAATGCTTCGTATTTTGTGTGTTCGTCTATGTATTCTATGTGTGTGAATCACCACGTGCTTCTTAAACGGGTTTTCTCCTATGCCGACAGGGCATAGAGTACATTGCATTCGTGATATTATAGCTGTCAGAACAATTTAAATACTAAGATGTATACTTGATATTTTCATGATGAAATGAATTAAAGCATGTATTAAACATGGGGCCACAGTGGCGCAATGGTAGCAACGAGCTGGTGCCCCGTCCAGAGATTGTTCCTGCCTTCTGCAAGATGCTTGCTGCGCCGTGTGCAACCTTTGATGAAATAATTTATTTCAGCAGTACTGTCTCTTTCAAATGTACTTCCTTTTCTTTCTTCAACTAACCAATCGCCACACAATCAGTTCTTTAATAAATGTCAAGCCATCTGTAAGCTTAGAATGCCAATTCTTCAAAACATTTAAGGAACATTGAAATATATTAGTAGTACATATGCAATTATCCCATCCATCTATCCATCCAGGGTCGCGCCAGTCCCAGCAAGCATACAGCGTGAGGCAGGAACAATCCCTGAATGGGGTGTCAATTCATCGCTACTGCTGTCCACAGGTTCCACACACTTAGTAACAGTATACATTATTTAAATGAAGTTAAACATTTATCTGTATAATGTAATATATATACTTTACTGCAATTCATCTGAAAAATATCAAGAGCTCCAAGAAAATAGTGCCTGGACATCTAAATCGACTTAGAAGCCAGTCGTCATCATCTGTAAATATGTGCTGTCTTCTGTTGAATTGAATTCCTTTATTGTTATTGTATGGTACATTGAGATTCAATATACAAATCCACCACAAACTTATTTTCCTATAAAACAGTAATAATAACAACAACAAAAACAATAATAATAATTATATGATAAAAAACAATGAAAATATACAATATGAAAGCATAAGTGGCTTAGGTTGTGCAATATTACAACTGTAATGCAAGTTTACAGTGACGTGATTGTTTTAATAAGTACAAACAGTTCTACCAGGAGCACTTGATGGACTGATTGAGTGCATTTATATCTCTTGGGATGAAACGGTTTCTGAACTGCAAGGTTTGTACAGGAAAGGCTCTGAAGCGTTTGCCGAATTGAGAAGTTCAAACAGACTGTGCGCATGGCTGAGGCAGCATGTGCTAGATGCTGTACCCCGAGAATTCTCTCCACTCTTGACACAATCTACTGTAGAGCTTTTCGATCAGATGCTGTAGAGCTGTGATTCCACACTCAGATACGTTGGGTTAAAATACTCAGTGGTGCACTGAGAGTAACAACGCTAAAGCAGCTATAGTATTTGGAATAGTTTGGCCATTCTGTGCACCATTAAATGGTTACAGGTTGATTACAATCAGATGCCTTAAAGTAAAAAATGATATGCGGTTAATGTCAGTGTATTTGATAAAGCTGCGTCAGGGATGTAAATCTAAAAAATAAAGGGAAGCCACCCTGGAACAGTAGCACTGCTTTGACACTGTGTTCCACCAGTTTGCAAAACCGAGCCAAAAACTTGTATATGCTAAGGTTTGACCTGGCATGAGAATATGTGTGGCTTTATAGCAAGTTTAGTTTTTATACATCGTGATTTGAGCGTGGAAACAGGCGTACACACCATTTGTACATGAGGCCCCTGGACATTGCCACAAATCAATGGACTTATACAAGCCTGGTCCGCAACAGAGTTAAAATCTTGTACTTCTTTACTGCTCTGTGCCCCAGTTAAATCAAATTATCGTCAATAAACTAGTAACCCAATTGCCCTTCATTCACTCAGAATATGGAACCAATGTAGGAAGCACTTTAAGACAAACAACCTTTTATTTATTGCAACTCTGCGTGACAACCACCTTTTTCCACCCTCTTAAACATACACAGTATTTAATGTTTAGAAAATGGCTGGGATTAGAACACTTAGAGAATTGTACATAGACAATGTCCTTGCATCCTATGAACAATTATAATTCAGATTTAACTACTCATCAACACAATTTTTCCACTACTTTCAAATTAGAAACTTTGCTAAAAGGAACCTGCCCAATTTTCCTCACCTCCCACCTATTTCTATTCGTGAAGAAACATTGATCAGTCTTTAAGACTCAGATAGCATCTCTACAATATATGAAAACATTTTAAAGTCTCCTCCTTTCAAAGATCACAGGATAAGACCTTTCACCAGGAGTGGAGGGTAGCCATGCATGGAATAAACTTTAGATCTATATGTGAAAAACACTGAATCATTCAACTTAAATTCTTTTGTCAAGCACATTTATCTCATTTAAAATTGTCAAAAAAGTATCCAGGGTAAGATTCAACCTGTGAATGTTGCAATCGAGCTCCAGCCTCACTGGGCAAAATGTTTTGGGCGTGCACCAAATTAACATTATTTTGGACAGAAATCTTTGAATGCCTATCAGACAGCCTTGGTGTCACAATCACTCCAAACCCATTAACAGCGGTTTTTGGTGTACTGCAAGATGGGTTTAAAGTGGACAAACAAATTGTAATTGCCTTTACCTCACTACTAGCACATAGAGTTATCTTGTTCAATTGGAAGAATCCTACTCTATATATTTTACAGTGCATCCGGAAAGTATTCACAGCGCATCACTTTTTCCACATTTTGTTATGTTACAGCCTTATTCCAAAATGGATTAAATTCATTTTTTTCCTCAGAATTCTGCACACAACACCCCATAATGACAACGTGAAAAAAGTTTATTTGAGGTTTTTGCAAATTTATTAAAAATAAAAAAATTGAGAAAGCACATGTACATAAGTATTCACAGCCTTTGCCGTGAAGCTCGAAATTGAGCTCAGGTGCACCCTGTTTCCCCTGATCATCCTTGAGATGTTTCTGCAGCTTAATTGGAGTCCACCTGTGGTAAATTCAGTTGGTTGGACATGATTTGGAAAGGCACACACCTGTCTATATAAGGTCCCACAGTTGACAGTTCATGTCAGAGCACCAACCAAGCATGAAGTCAAAGGAATTGTCTGTAGACTTCCGAGACAGGATTGTCTCGAGGCACATATCTGAGGAAGGTTACAGAATAATTTCTGCTGCTTTGAAGGTCCCAATGAGCACAGTGGCCTCCATCATCCGTAAGTGGAAGAAGTTCGAAACCACCAGGACTCTTCCTAGAGCTGGCCGGCCATCTAAACTGAGTGATCGGGGGAGAAGGGCCTTAGTCAGGGAGGTGACCAAGAACCCGATAGTCACTCTGTAAGAGTTCCAGAGGTCCTCTGTGGAGAGAGGAGAACCTTCCAGAAGGACAACCATCTCTGCAGCAATCCACCAATCAGGCCTGTATGGTAGAGTGGCCAGACGGCAGCCACTCCTTAGTAAAAGGCACATGGCAGCCCGCCTGGAGTTTGCCAAAAGGCACCTGAAGGACTCTCAGACCATGAGAAAGAGAATTCTCTGGTCTGATGAGACAAAGGTTGAACTCTTTGGTGTGAGTGCCAGGTGTCACGTTTGGAGGAAACCTGGCACCATCCCTACAGTGAAGCATGGTGGTGGCAGCATCATGCTGTAGGGATGTTTTTCAGTGGCAGGAACTGGGAGACTAGTCAGGATAAAGGGAAAGATGACTGCAGCAATGTACAGAGACATCCTGGATGAAAACCTGCTCCAGAGTGCTCTTGACCTCAGACTGGGGCGACGATTCATCTTTCAGCAGGACAACGACCCTACGCACACAGCCAAGATATTAAAGGAGTGGCTTCAGGACAACTCTGTGAATGTCCTTGAGTGGCCCAGCCAGAGCCCAGACTTGAATCCGATTGAACATCTCTGGAGAGATCTTAAAATGGCTGTGCACCGACGCTTCCCATCCAACCTGATGGAGCTTGAGAGGTGCTGCAAAGAGGAATGGGCGAAACTGGCCAAGGATAGGTGTGCCAAGCTTGTGGCATCATATTCAAAAAGACTTGAGGCTGTAATTGCTGCCAAAGGTGCATCGACAAAGTATTGAGCAAAGGCTGTGAATACTTATGTACATGTGATTTCTCAGTTTTTTTATTTTTAATAAATTTGCAAAAACCTCAAGTAAACTTTTTTCACGTTGTCATTATGGGGTGTTGTGTGCAGAATTCTGAGGAAAAAAATGAATTTAATCCATTTTGGAATAAGGCTGTAACATAACAAAGGTGGAAAAAGTGATGTGCTGTGAATACTTTCTGGATGCACTGTATGTCAGGGGTAATTGATGTTCTATACTATTTGAAATTGGAAGAACAACAACAGCAACATTTATTTATATAGCACATTTTCATACAAACAATTTAGCTCAAAGTGCTTTACATGATGAAGAAAGATAAAAAAGACAAAATAAATAAGAATTAAAATTAGGGAACACTAATTAACATAGAATAAAAGTAAGGTCCGATGGAAAGAGAGGACTGAAAAAACAAAAAAAAAACTCCAGACGCCACCACAGAAAACCGGAAAAAGAACAGAAGAGAAAGTAGGGCTTAGTACGGATTTTGGAGCCACCATGAATAATAATGATAATTAATTGAATATACAGAGCATCAGGATTAAACTAAGATGAAGCTATGAGAAAGCCATGTTAAAGTAATGTGTTTTCAGCAGTGTTTTAAAGTGCTCCACTGTATTAGCCTGGCGAATTCCTTTTGACAAGCTATTCCAGATTTTAGGAGCATAACAGCAGAAGGCCGCCTCACCACTTCTTTTAAGTTTAGCTCTTGGAATTCTAAGTAGACACTCATTTGAAGATCTAAGGTTACAATTTGGAGTGTAAGGTGTAAGACATTCCGAAATATAAGATGGAGCGAGATTATTTAAGGCTTTGTAAATCATAAGCAGTATTTTAAAGTCAATTCTAAATGACACAGGTAACCAATGTAGTGACATCAAAACTGGGGTGATGTGCTCAGATTTTCTTTTTCGAGTTAAGATTCTAGCAGCTGCATTTTGCACTAGTTGCAATCGATTGATGTCTTTTTTTGGTAGTCCTGAGAGGAGTGTGATACAGTAATCTAGCCGACTGAAAACAAAAGCATGAACTAATTTTTCAGCATTTTGCAATGTTATAAGAAGTCTAACTTTTGCTATATTTCTTAAGTGAAAAAATGATGTCCTAGTAATCTGATTAATATGTGATTTAAAATTCAGGTCAGAGTCAATAGTTACCCCTAAATTCTTTACCTCTGTCTTGACATTTAAAAGCAGTGATCAGCATGAGCTCAAGCGCGTGCAGAAGGAACTCCGAGTCCAGCTCAGGGCAGCGAAGGAGCAGTACAGGAGAAAGCTGGAGCAGAAGTTGCAGAATAACAGCATGAAGGAAGTGTGGGATGGGATGAAGATCATCACTGGCTGCAGCTCGAAGCGGAGCGCCACCATCGAGAGAAACGTGAAGAGAGCAAACCAAATGAACAACTTCTTTAACAGGTTCGACCACCTTAACCCACTCTCACCTCGGAGTACTACACCCTCCACCCATCCTTCTGCTGATACCAGCATAGGAGAGACATCCCCACCCACAATTACAGCAGCACAGGTGAGCAGAGAGCTGAGGAAACTTCGTGCCAGCAAAGCAGCAGGTCCAGATGGAGTATCGCCACGACTGCTGAAGGCCTGTGCGCTGGAGCTGGGGAGTCCTCTACAGCGCATCTTCAACCTGAGCCTGGAACAGGGAAAAGTCCCGAGGCTTTGTAAAACATCTTGTATCACCCCAGTCCCAAAGGTATCACGTCCCAGTGATCTGAACGACTTCCAGCCTGTCGCTCTGACGTCACATGTGATGAAGACCATGGAGCGGCTGCTGTTTCACCACCTGAGGCCACAGGTACGCCACGCCCTCGACCCTCTGCAGTTCGCATACTAGGAGAAGGTGGGAGCGGAGGATGCCATCATCTATATGCTACACCGATCCCTCTCCGACTTGGACAGAGGCAGTGGTGCTGTAAGAATTATGTTTCTGGACTTCTCTAGCACCTTCAACACCATCCAACCTCTGCTCCTTAGGGACAAGCTGACAGAGATGGGAGTAGATTCATACCTGGTGGCATGGATCGTGAACTGTCTTACAAACAGACCTCAGTATGTGCGTCTCGGGAACTGCAGGTCTGATATTGTGGTCAGCAACACAGGAGCACCGCAGGGGACTGTACTTTCTCCGGTCCTGTTCAGCCTATATACATCGGACTTCCAATATAACTTGGAGTCCTGCCATGTGCAAAAGTTCGCTGATGACACTGCTATCGTGGGCTGCATCAGGAGTGGGCAGGAGGAGGAGTATAGGAACCTCATCAAGGATTTTGTTAAATGGTGCGAAAACCAAGGAGCTGGTGGTGGATTTTAGGAGGCCTAGACCCCTCCTGGACCCCGTGATCATCAGAGGTGACTGTGTGCAGAGGGTACAGACCTATAAATACATGGGAGTGTGGTTGGATGATAAATTGGACTGGACTGCCAATATTGATTTTCTGTGCAAGAGAGGACAGAGCCGGCTATACTTCCTTAGAAGACTGGCGTCCTTCAACATCTGCAATAAGATGCTGCAGATGTTCTATCAGATGGTTGTGGCGAGTGCCCTCTTCTATGCCATGGTGTGCTGGGGAGGCAGCATTAAGAAGAAGGACGCCTCACGCCTGGACAAACTGGTGAGGAAAGCAGGCTCTATTGTAGGCACGGAGCTGGACAGTTTGACATCTGTGGCAGAGCGACGGGCGCTCAAAAGGCTCCTATCAATTATGGAGAGTCCAATGCATCCACTAAACAGTGTCATCTCCAGACAGAAGAGCAGCTTCAGCGACAGACTGCTGTCACTGTCCTGCTCCACTGACAGACTGAGGAGATCGTTCCTCCCCCAAACTATGCGACTCTTCAGTTCCACCCGGGGGGGTAAACGTTAACATTATTCAAAGTTATTGTCTGTTATACCTGCATTTTTCTTACTCTTTAATTTAATATTGTTTTTGTATCAGTATGCTGCTGCTGGAGTATGTAAATTTCCCCTTGGGATTAATACAGTATCTATCTATCTATCTATCTATCTATCTATCTATCTATCTATCTATCTATCTATCTAATGCATCAAGTTTATTTCTAATAACCTTATTATATCCATTATTGCCAATCACTAAAATTTCTGTTTTCTCTTTATTTAGTTTGAGAAAATTACTACTCATCCATTCAGAAACACAAGTGAGACATTGTGTCAGTGAATTAAGAGAGTCAGGGTCGTCAGGCGCTATTGATAAGTACAGCTGTGTGTCATCAGCGTAGCTGTGGTAGCTCACGTTATGCCCCGAGATAATCTGACCTAACGGAAGCATGTAGATCGTAAAGAGCAGCGGACCCAGGATAGAGCCGTGTGGAACACCATATAGAATATCATGTGTCTTTGAGTTGTAATTACCACAACTAACAAAGAATTTTCTACCTGCCAAGTAGGATTCAAACCAATTTAAGACACTGCCAGAGAGGCCCACTCATTGACTAAGGCGATTTCTAAGAATATTATGATCAATGGTATCAAATGCGGCACTCAGATCTAAGAGGATGAGAACAGATAAACGGCCTCTGTCTGCATTTACCTGCAAGTCATTTACTACTTTAACGAGTGCAGTTTCTGTACTCTGATTTGTTTTGAAACTTATCAAGAATAGCATGTTTATTTAGGTAATTATTAAGCTGCATAATGACTGCCTTCTCTAGAATTTTACTTAAGAAAGGCAGGTTAGAAATAAAATTTTCAAAAGCAGAGGAGTCAAGATTATTTTTCTAGAGCAGGGGTTTAACTACAGCAGTCTTAAGACAGTCTGGGAAGACCCCTGTATCTAATGATGAGTTTACTATGTCAAGAATACTATCAATTAGGACGCCCGATACTTCTTTGAAAAATCTTGTTGGTATTGGGTCAAGGACGCAGGTGGAGAGTCTCAGTTGAGAAATTATTTTATGTAAATCAGGTAAATCTAGCCTGGTGAAAGAATGTAATTTGTTTATAATGGAGTACCATAGTTTAAGAGGATCAGTATTGGGGAGATGTACTATATTATTTCTAATATCATTAATTTTTCGATTAAAAAAATACAGCAAAAGCTTCACAAGTTTCACTGGAAATATTTTGGAGACATTCCATTGAGTGACCTGGGTTTAGCAGGTGATCAATTGTAGAGAATAAGACATTACTAGCATTGTTATTTATAATTCTAGAGAAACAACACTGCCTCTCAAGACGGACTATGTTGTTGTATTCTGTTATTTTAACCTTCAATATCTCATAATGGATAATCAGTTTATTTTTTCTCCATTTACGCTCAGCTCTCCGGCATGTTCTGTTTAGATCAGACACTCTTTGGGTCTATCCATGGTATAACAATGCTAAAAGATTTTTTAACTATCTTTTCAAGTTCAACTATGTCAGCAGCAGCTCTCACTTTAGTGTCAAAATTTTCCACCTTACTATTTACATTATTCTCACTATTGTAGTAAGCCCTACAAACGGACTGGTTGCTTAGAATGTTTGTAAATTTTGAAGCTGCTGATGAATCAAAGAAGCGTTTTTTTAACAATATGCTTCTCGTGAATATTTTCTATAATTATTTCTATATTAAATAGTAAGAGAAAATGCTTCACATCTACTTTTAGTCCTTTTGTAATTACTAATTCTAACGTATGATCTGCTTTGTGTGTAGGCTGACATGTGCTGGCTCAAATCAAAAGAGTCTAGGAGGTTCATGAATTCTTTTACTTTCGGGTCACACTGATTATCGATATGAAAGTTAAAGTCACCAGCTACTAGGAATGTGTCATAGTTTGTAATTACAATTGACACCAAGTCTGAGAATTCCTCAAAGAAAGAGGCATTGTATTTAGGAGGTCTATACAGGGATAATACTCGAAACTGAGAAACTCCATGAATAACAATGGCAAGATATTCAAAGGACTTGAATTTACCACAACTGACATCTTTACACTTTAACTGGCTTCAGTAAATGTTTGCTAAACCGCCGCCTTTCTTACCTTGGCAATCTGCATGAGTAAAACTGTAATTCAGAGGCGCAGATTCGATTAAAACAGCCACACCATCAGAGCTAAGCCATGGTTCACTTAGTGTAATAAAATCAATTTTCCTATCACTAATAAGATTGTTGATGGAAAACGTCTTGTTGGTTAATGCTCTGACATTTAGTAAAGCCATATTTAATGTTTTGGAAGAGCAGAACGGAATTGTATGTGCATTATGGGTATTCGAGATAGAAATTAAATTATTTTTATTAGCGTCGCTCTGTGCATATTTTTTATTTAATCTATAATCTGTTTTTATAGTCTTAATACATTGTTCATCAAGAGGTGTAACTGTAATTAAGGTATTCATATTTATGCCACACTGCCTAGTTTTTTTACATGCATTGAGGTTAGTTATTACAGTATTAATGCAGTGCACTTTGGAGGAAGATTTTGTTACCAAATTATCACGACCTAGGAAAGCATTATGTAAAGGGTTAGGAGTAAAAATAGACAGTCAAGAGAGACGAATTACCTTAGAGATGTTTGACACAGACTCTCCCAGAAGAGGTCTCAGTTGTCTACGAACCTGATGTTTTGACTCTATATCAGAAGCCTTTCAGTTAGATGTTTAACGCCAGCAGACGACAGTAGTGCTCATTCGATCTTCGAACGAGAGGTAGGGGATCCGAGATGAAGATTCTTACAGCCGGAGTCCTCTCCTTCGTGGCTTTAATTAGTGCTGAGAAGTCCGCCTTGAAAATCTCCGACTGTTGGTGTCTCACGTCGTTTACCCCGGCGTGTATCACAATGGATCCCACTGCCCTGTTCTTGTGCCTCTCGAAGACTGTCGGCGCCCATCTCATAACATCTCAGACACAAGCACGGGGAAGACAAAAGATTTCTGATTAGGGCAAGAGATATTTAGGTTTCGTACGATTGAATCTCCAATCACAAATACATCACCTGGGGTTGAAGGCAAACTAGGAGCACGGAGAGAGTTGAACTGGTTCTGGGTGGAGATGCTTGCCTGTGCCAATGGAGGCGTTCTAGCCTTTAACCCCTGCCTGCATAGCTGAAACAGGCCAAGTTCTTCATCATTGACGTCATTGCTCTGATGATGAGGCGTGGGGGTAAAGCTCACTTGGCCTTGAAAGTGAGCGGCACAGCATGGAATCGATGTTACTGAACCGCAATTTGCTGTGACGATTTCTGATATTGGGGAAGATTTTTCCAGCAGACGAGCCTTCAAATCCCTCAGGTGTCTCCGTCTGGACAGGAGTTTCTGGATCTGGATGTCGAGAGCCTGGAGTTCTTCGACGACGCTGTTCATCTCACCATCGGCCATTGTCTGCTTCCACTTCCGTTTCGTGCCCTAGGAAAGAAAGAGAGAGAGAGAAGTTAGTGAAACATGAAAACAAATTCTCACTTAAAGGATCTGTTCAAAACGTTTTAAAAATATAGCATGATCCAATCAATAACATTTTTGAATATTTATTTAGAAATTTATTATTATCATAGAAATTTGGTTATGTTCTAGGGCCAGTGGCTTCATGGTTCTCCTCTACTTTTTTGATTTTTGGTAAGTTTGTCATTGCAAGCCTATTTAAGAGTTTCAGGGCAAGGTTTACTTTATGTTTCTAGGCCTCATTTGGAGCCCTGTGATCTGGTTTTGGGTTTTGAACATCATGGAACGCAGCAGATAATGACATTATCAAGTACATTTAATTCTTTCCAGTTTAAAATAATATAACACACCCCATGTCACTGACAAATGATGAGCAAGAAGAGATTTTTCCAGTAGAGCAAAATTAGGTGGCATTCTAGCCCTATAATAATTACAACTGCATTGGACTAACGTCAGAGAAAATGTATATTTTAAAAATTGTGATAAGTGGATGAAGGTTTAGTAAGGCTCCATAACCAATGCAAAAATGAATGCCTTGCAGAGTCTAAATAAAAGACAAAGTCAAAACCTGTGATGAAAACAGGCATCTACCTCAAGTTTGGTTTGATCCTGGGAATATCTTGTTGACTGGTGAGGGTACAGTTTTAATGAATGACTTAGCTCATATAAGGAACATTTTTTTTGTAAAATAGGTTTTCATTCATTATTTGTGAATAGGAATTTACATAAAGATCTTCATCCTAGCAATGTTTAACAGAGTATGAGGGTGATTTATCATGTAAGCTCATAGTTTTGGTAATACTATGCTGCTTGTTGAGAGCTAGGTGGGAAATTACTTACTTGTCTATCTAACTGTTTTCTATTACCGAGCAGGTCACCTTAAATTTAATCAGATCATAGAAATTATGGTTGCGAAGACGGCCTTTTTTCATTTATTGTCCCAACTAATGATATCTTTCGCTATGCTAGTGTTCCTGCTGGAATATCAACAAACTGAATATCCTGAACCTTCTATGATCCAAACATGATCCAAAATAATCTCTCTCTCAAAGTTGATGGCATCTTTTCTTTGACCCATAGCAACAGGGTTTGGGTCACTTGAGGATGATGGGACAACTATTGCAATATTATCTCAAAGACACTACCTATGTACAAGCATATACTGTACTTTCAACATAATATAGTTTGCAACTATTCTGTGTTAGTTGTCTGCATTTTATCGTGAACAAATTCCACTTTGAATGTTAAAAAAATAAAAGGATATCAGGCAGCGAAGATGAAATTATATAAGAATTCATTAACCAATAAAACGGTTTGGACTATGGCAGTGACAATTCTACACTGATTTCGGACTTCTGAGGAAGCAATTTCCTAATGATAATAAGTAAGAATCTACCTACTATACATCTGAAGTCCTCAACTAAGTCTTTAAGGTGTTAAATTTTAAATAAATAATTTTAAACTGCATAATTTCTTTCTACCAAAGACTTAAAGGACCTGCTTGATGATCTGTAAAAGAAGTACATGGTTTTGGTTTAATAGGTTTTTAAAGGATTATTGTAATTGTGATGCATAACTATATGTATTTGCCTGACACAGGTTAAAGTGACTATCCAGATATAGACTGTCAAACAAACCTTCACACAAATTAGTGAAATTTTGCTTTAGTTTGTCTTCAAATAAGCAATCACATGTTATCTATGACATACTTAAACAGTCTGTATAGAAGGAAATAATTTGTACTGTCTGCCATTTAAAATCCTTGCATACAGTGTATCCAGAAAGTATTCACAGCGCATCACTTTTTCCACCTTTTGTTATGTTACAGCCTTATTCCAAAATGGATTAAATTCATTTTTTTCCTCAGAATTCTACACACAACACTCCATAATGACAACGTGAAAAAAGTTTACTTGAGGTTTTTGCAAATTTATTAAAAATAAAAAACTGAGAAATCACATGTACATAAGTATTCACAGCCTTTGCTCAATACTTTGTCGATGCACCTTTGGCAGCAATTACAGCCTCAAGTCTTGTTGAATACGATGCCACAAGCTTGGCACACCTATCCTTGACCAGTTTCGCCCATTCCTCTTTGCAGCACTTCTCAAGCTCCATCAGGTTGGATGGGAAGCGTCAGTGCAAAGCCATTTTAAGATCTCTCCAGAGATGTTCAATCGGATTCAAGTCTGGGCTCTGGCTGGGCCACTCAAGGACATTCACAGAGTTGTCTTGAAGCCACTCTTTTGATATCTTGGCTGTGTGCTTAGGGTCGTTGTCCTGCTGAAAGATGAACCGTTGCCCCAGTCTGAGGTCAAGAGCGCTCTGGAGCAGGTTTTCATCCAGGATGTCTCTATACATTGCTGCAGTCCTCTTTCCCTTTATCCTGACTAGTCTCCCAGTCCCTGCTGCTGAAAAACATCCCTACAGCATGATGCTGCCACCACCATGCTTCACTGTAGGGATGGTGCCAGGTTTCCTCCAAACGTGATGCCTGGCATTCACACCAAAGAGTTCAATCTTTGTCTCATCAGACCAGAGAATTTTCTTTCTCATGGTCTGAGAGTCCTTCAGGTGCCTTTTGGCAAACTCCAGGCGGGCTGCCATGTGTCTTTTACTAAGGAGTGGCTTCCGTCTGGCCACTCTACCATACAGGCCTAATTGGTAGATTGCTGCAGAGATGGTTGTCCTTCTGGAAGGTTCTCCTCTCTCCACAGAGGACTTCTGGAGCTCTGACAGAGTGACCATCGGGTTCTTGGTCACATCCCTGACTAAGGCCCTTCTCCCCCGATCGCTTAGTTTAGATGGCCGGCCAGCTCTAGGAAGAGTCCTGGTGGTTTCGAACTTCTTCCACTTACAGATGATGGAGGCCACTGTGCTCATTGGGACCTTCAAAGCAGCAGAAATTTTTCTGTAACCTTCCCCAGATATGTGCCTCGAGACAATCCTGTCTCGGAGGTCTACAGACAATTCCTTTGACTTCATGCTTGGTTTGTGCTCTGACATGGACTGTGAACTGTGGAACCTTATATAGACAGGTGTGTGCCTTTCCAAATCATGTCCAGTCAACTGAATTTACCACAGGTGGACTCCAATTAAGATGCAGAAACATCTCAAGGATGATAGGGGGAAACAGGATGCACCTGAACTCAACTTCGAGCTTCACGGCAGAGGCTGTGAATACTTATGTACATGTGCTTTCTCAATTTTTTTATTTTTAATAAATTTGCAAAAACCTCAAGTAAACTTTTTTCATGTTGTCATTATGGGGTGTTGTGTGTAGAATTCTGAGGAAAAAAATGAATTTAATCCATTTTGGAATAAGGCTGTAACATAACAAAATGTGGAAAAAGTGATGCGCTGTGAATACTTTCCGGATGCACTGTATATAAACTCTTAAGCAAACAAACTGCAATTGATAAAGGGAGAGTTACAAGAGGACAGTCTTGTTTTTCACAAAAACAAAAATGTCTATAAGTACATTTATGAACTGTGGTTTACATACAACTGTCAATTCCAATTCTGTGCAGCGTAGCAAATATATATTTTTATTCAACTGCATTCAGAGATAATAGGACCTCTGGGTTTGTCTGACAATAAAAAGGTATACAGTATATGTGTAGCGGCGTCTGTTCTAAGTTCTCAAAATCGACCAGCTACTGATCTGGCAAGGCAGGATACAGTCAAACACATAACAAAAAAATCTCTCAGTCCAAAAAGTTTGTTTTAAAAAGTTTACTTCATTTTTAAAAAAAGAACAAATCAGAAAAATTCTGAAAAAAGTTACCACACATACAGAATAAAAGGCAAAAAGGGGAAAAAAAGTTTCTTCTTTATTTCATTACAATCTTAGCTTTCTCTTATTAAAATTCAGTTATTTGTATACCTAAATTTTGTTACTTTTCTGTGGTAAAATTATAGGCTTCACTTTCATATGTATGGTATTCAGTACATTCAATATGGTTTGAAACTGTTTGCCCTCCATAATTACCTACTGCAAGGTAGATTATCTGTATAAACAGAACTAGTCTGTAGTCAAATTTAGAAATAGAATATTCCATTTTCAATTTAGCTTGTGGGAGATATAATAGAACCTAATCTGTCCTCCCATACTGATCCCTCCAATAATATTAAAGGTAATGGGGATCTACTCCAAATGGAAATAGTGGATCACCCAATTAGAGTCAGGTGTAAACAAAAAGGAGTGGTTTATTAATCCTACTAAGAAATATTTAGTTATAGGTGACTCGAATATATCTAGAATTCCCCATTTCAGACAATGGGATTTGGAAGCACATAGTTTCCCAGGAGTGCAAATTGTGCATATTAAAGAACTTTGGTAAAATAAAAACTCCTGTTTATAAACTCTAAAAGGTCCTTTTTTGAATTGGTTTGAATAATTGTAATAAAAGTAACAGACCAAAATATACAACCTTAAATGGGAACGTTTTGGCTTTAAATAATATGGCTAAACAAAAATTTCCCTGTGCAGAGATTTTTTTCTCCAAACTTCCATATTTGGTTGATCAACCAGAACAATTGAAAGAGTCTATTATAATGGCAAATCAGATCTTAGAGGACCATTCTGCTTTGAGTGCTTTAGACAGTCTAGGACTGGAGGATTTAGATTTGGAACCAGGTGATGTGTTGCATTGGTCTGCAGATTAGGCCTCTGATATTATGGATTTCTGGATGAAGAATTTAAACTTCTAGAGGGGTCAAGCAGGTTTATATCTACCCTGGAAGCTAACATTTATAATCTTAGTAATACTTTCAGACTTACAGAGTCTGATATCTCACTGTTACAAAGGGGCCTTACATTTATACCTACCCCACTTCAGACAGATGAAGAGGAAATTAAAAGGGATGTCTTTAAGTACCATAAAAGGCTAAAACTGCAGGATTTTTTTGAGTATCAGACTGGTGACTCTCCACGATTAGTTGTGGAACTTTCACATTGGGTACCCAAAGATTGTAAAATCAATAAATTAATTTTAGATTTGATTTATAAAGATCAAGAGAACTTAGGTAGAGTCACTAATCTTAGGAGGGCACAGAATAATCTAACAGAAGCAGAACAATATTTTTTAAATAATTTAATGAAAAATAAAAAAAAAATTATTATTAAACCTGCTGATAAGGGTTCCGTGACAGTGCTCTTGGATCTGGCTCAATATCTTTACGAAGCCCTAAGGCAACTGAGTAACCCTTTGCACTATCATCCTCTTAGAAAATCCTTGCAGGATAAGACGAAATTAAAAATTATAAAAGTTTTGAATAGTTTACAAGAGGACGGATTTATTAGTGCGAAACAAAAAAGGTATTTCACAGGTCCAGTTCCAGCTATAAGAAAGTTCTATCTTCTGCCAAAAATCCATAAGCCTCCTGAAAAATGGACAATCCTTTACCAGATTCCTCCAGGAAGGCCTATAGTTTCTGACTGCACATCCAAATCATATAGGATATTGGAATTTATTGATTATTTCCTCAATCCGCTTTCACAATTTCATAATAGCTATATCCTGGACACATCATTTTTTACAGTTGATCAAAAACCAGGTCTTTCCAAATCAGTCATTTATGTTCTCTATGGACGTTGAGTCATTATATACTAATATAAACAAAGAGCTTGGTCTAAATTCAGTTAAAAACATCTTTAAAAATTATCCGAATCCAGATAGGCCAGATCGTCAGCTGCTGCAATTACTGGAGTTGAGTTTAACATCAAACGATTTTGAATTTAATGGCAAAATGCTTTTACAGATTCGTGGCACTGCCAGGGGAAAGAGGTTTGCTCCCTCGTATGTGAACATTTATATGTCAGAGTGGGAACAGGCGGCATTTTTGAAATGTCGTAGGCTACCCATCCTATATTTGAGATACTTGGATGACATTTTTGGAATATGGATGCATACGAGGGAGGAATTCACTCAATTCCTCGAAACTTTGAATGCCCATCATCCAGCAATTAGATTGCAAGCAGAGACAAACTATAGTTCAGTTACATTCTTGGATACAGAATTGTATTTTGAACAGGTTTTGGATAAACAAAAAGGCTCAGTTCTAAGAGCTACTTTAAAACTACTGACACTCATGCCCTACTATCTACAGGTATGAACAGCTACCACCACAAGCATATGTTTAGGGGAATAATAAAATCCCAATTGATTAGATTTTATAGAATAAATATGCATTTGAGTCATACTCATGAAGCAATTCATATATTGTTTACAGCTCTTTGAAATCAAGGTTACTCCCGGGGTTTTTTAAGGGACATTCAGACAGAGGTAGCTATCAACTATAAAAAGTATTTAACTTTATTCATGGGGATTCCTCAGCTTGCTGATTTATATGATTGTATTTTGTAACCCAGCCACAGGGGATGCACAAACCAGTGTGTTTCTTCGTGCCGGACCCAAGCCCGGATAAATGGGGAGGGTTACGTTAGGAAGGGCATCCGGTGTAAAATTTTGCCAAATTAATATGCAAACAACAATGCAAAATTCCATACTGGATCAGTCGAGCCACGGGTTAACAACGACCGCCACCAGTACTGTTAGCCAACAGGGTGCTGGGGGAAATTGGGCTACTGATGGCTGAAGAAGAAGGAGAAGAAGGGGGGGAGATGTGTCCGGAGGCAGTAGGAAAGGAGGAAAGTAAAGAGAGTGGAATTGAGGGTAGGAACTTTGAATGTTGGCAGTATGACTAGTAAGGGGAGAGAGTTAGCAGATATGATGGAGAGAAGGAAGGTTGATATATTGTATGTGCAAGAGACTAAATGGAAGGGGAATAAGGCCAGGTTGATCGGAGGTGGATTCAAATTGTTCTATCATGGTGTGGATGGGAGGAGAAATGGAGTAGGGGTTATTCTGAAGGAACAGTATGTCAAGAGTGTTTTGGAGATTAAACAAGTGTCAGACAGAGTAATGGGAAAGATGTGCAGCAGGTTAGGGTAATAAAGGATAAAGATGAAAACGTACTCACAAGCGAGAAGAGTGTGTTGAGCAGATGGAAAGAGTTGTTTGAGAGGCTGGTGAATGAAGAGAACGAGAGAGAGAAGAGGTAGGATGATGTGGAGATAGTGAGTCAGGAAGTGCAATGGATTAGCAAGGAGGAAGTAAGGACAGCTATGAAGAGGATGAAGAAAGGAAAAGCCGTTGGTCCAGATGACATACCTGTGGAAGCATGGAGGTTTTTAGGAGAGATAGCAGTGGAGTTTTTAACCAGATTGTTTAATGGAATCTTGGAAAGTGAGAGGATGCCTGTGGAGTGGAGAAGAAGTGTACTGGTGCCGATATTTAAGAATAAGGGGGATGTGCAGGGCTGTAGTAACTGCAGGGGAATAAAATCGATGAGCCACAGCATGAAGTTATGGGAAAGAGTAGTGGAAGTTAGGTTAAGAAGTAAGGTGATGATTAGTGAGCAGCAGTATGGTTTCATGCCAAGAAAGAGCACCACAGATGTGATATTTGCTCTGAGGGTGTTGATGGAGAAGTATAGAGAAGGCCAGAAGGAGTTGCATTGCATCTTCGTGGACCTGGAAAAGCATATGACAGGGTGCCTCAAGAGGAGTTGTGATATTGTATGAGAAGTATGTAAGAGTTTTACAGGATATGTACAAGGGAAGTGTGACCGTGGTGAGGTCTGTGGTAGGAGTGACGGATGCATTCAAGGTGGAGGTGGGATTACATCAGTGATCAGCTCTGAGCCCTTTCTTATTTGCAATGGTGATGGACAGGTTGACAGACGAGATTAGACAGGAGTCCCCATGGACTATGATGTTTGCTGCCATTGTAATCTGTAGCAATAGTAAGGAGCAGGTTGGGGAGACCCTGGAGAGGTGGAGATATGCTATAGAGAGGAGAGGAATGAAGGTCAGTAGGAACAAGACAGAATACATGTGTGTAAATGAGAGGGAGGCCAGTGGAATGGAGAGGATGCAAGGAGTAGAGTTGGCGAAGGTGGATGAGTTTAAATACTTGGGATCAACAGTACAGAGTAATGGGGATTGTGAAAGAGAGGTGAAAAAGAGAGTGCAGGCAGGGTGAAATGGGTGGAGAAGAGTGTCAGGAGTGATTTGTGACAGACGGATATCAGCAAGAGTGAAAGGGAAGGTCTACAGGATGGTAGTGAGACCAGCTATGTTATATGGGTTGGAGATGGTGGCACTGACCAGAAAGCAGGAGACAGAGCTGGAGGTGGCAGAGTTAAAGATGCTAAGATTTGCATTGGGTGTGACAAGGATGGATAGGATTAGAAATGAGTACATTAGAGGATCAGCTCAAGTTGGATGGTTGGGAAACAAAGTCAGAGAGGCGAGATTGCGTTGGTTTGGACATGTGCAGAGGAGAGATGCTGAGTATATTGGGAGAAGGATGCTAAGGATAGAGCTGCCAGGCAAGAGAAAAAGAGGAAGGCCTAGGAGAAGGTTTATGGATGTGGTGAGAGAGGACATGAAGATAATAGGTGTAACAGAACAAGATGCAGAGGACAGAAAGATATGAAAGAAGATGATCCGCTGTGGCGACCCCTAATGGGAGCAGCCGAAAGAACAAGATGATTTTGGACACTGTAGAACTTTCCTGGTTGACGTGGTGTGACTCATTTGAATATTCATATTTGCAGGATAAATATAGGATATATGATAAATGTATACAACTTTGGTGGTCTGGTTTACAGTCTTTTGCTGTCACTTTGTGCTCTTGGTTTTCCTCGGACATCTTTCCAGTAGTTTATCATTCTTATCAATTTGAAAATCTGGATTTAACAATGATATATCCTGTCTCTTCTCTTTCTTGTTCTTCTGAATTTGGGATGTCAGACTGGTGCCGGTGGATGTGGGCCTGGTTCTAGTTCAGCAGGTGTATGGAATATACGACCTTCCCCTTCCAAACCCTAAACTTAACAACCCTTGGGGTAGGGCAATCACTATATTAATGGGGCGTTTGTTTTGCGAGAGGAAACAACTTTTTAAAGATGACTGTTTGTTTCCAGTGCCTGATCCTAAAGAGAACTATTGGCTCTCTGATGTTAATAATTCTACTGTAGTCCCTGAGGTTAATTGGTAGAACCTTTGCCTAATGTTAACCAAGATTATTGGGTGCCTAAGGTTAACCAGTATGGGGTTAGCCCTGAGGTTAATCTATATTTTGATTGCCCTGATGTTGATCAGTCTTTCATCGGGTTTAAATTTAACCAATGTGATTTTCTCTTGGAGGCGTATCAATATCTAGAGGTCTTGGAGGTTAATCAATACGTAAGGTACCCGGAGATTAATCAATATACCCTCATTTCACAAATTAATCAATTTTTTACTTTGTCGGAGTTTAATGGGTTGCCTTTGAATTTTAATGAACAGGGGCCCAAAATTAAAAAACAGATTTTGACAATAGAAAATAAAGAGGAGGAGATGCTTAGCACGCAGGGGGATGAAAAAGTGGAGATGCAGGGACAGGGGGAACGGGAAGGACAGGGTGCACAGGGTAATACAGAGGAATGAAGGAATGTTTTACCTTTAATATTTACATTTTCTGCACGGGCACAAGTCGTAAATATTTTCCAAAACAATTTTCTAGAAACACAACAATTGAATGATGATTTACAAAAGTTTAGGATAGTGTCAGCATATCGCAGAAATAAAAATCTGAAAGATTTGTTGGTTCATGCCTCTTGCACAATTAAAAAAGCAAATAAGTGTGCTTGGAAGATTCCATTTATGAATAAGAAAATGATTGTTAACCCATTTTCAAAAATTGAACTATCTATCTTTCAGACTTTAAGGATCAATATGACTAACTGCATTTATGCAATCCAGTGCAGATTAGGTTTTTTGATTTATATTGGTGAAACTAAAAATTCGATTAGGTCCAAGTTTATCCAACATTTACGATTAATAGAGAATCAGGAGAGGCCTGTAAAACTGTTTGTTCATTTTGTTCAGTCTGGTCATTCACCGGAGATGTTTGCTTTAGAACTTGCTCCGTTTTGGAATAAAACCAGGAGATTGCAGAAAGAGACAGAATGGATTCAAAATCTTAATACATATTTTCCTTTGGTTTTAAATAAGAGATTAAAATGTTTTTATGTATTGTTTCTTATCCTAGACAATTGAAAAATTAAAAACTAATTAAAATTAATTGTAGGGCCTGTGTGCCTGTGCATGGCTAATTTACGCTCTAATCCCCTACCCTATAACTAACTAACAAGTTAGTGAGTTGATGCAGTCTTCATTCAGTCATCAATTACAATTCCCAGATGGTTCAGTTCATTAGTTACAGATTATACATTTTCACAAACTTGACCATAAGTCATAGTAAGGTTTGGGGCAGCCACCCGTATAATTGGTTTCCTGGCTGCAAAATTGCAAACAAAAGATAGCACTGGTGTGCACAAAACAGAACTGAGGGTCTACAGGAAAGCGAGAAAAAGAATCAGTGCACTCTGCCACATCCCGGTCTGACTTGGAATTGCCCTTACTCAAGCCCTTTAGCTGCCTCCCATGCACATGTGTGTGACAAGGCCGCCTCCCTCAGCCCAGACCCATTGGGTCGGGCAACCTTGACCGAGAGGTCGTGAACCTGAGAAAGAGCATCGGCGTTGGAGTGGAGAGAGCCCCGACAATGAATGAGCGAAAACTTGTATGGCTGTAGGTCAAGAAACCACCGGGTGACCTGTGGATTTGACTCCTTGTGCAAGGCCATCCACTGTAAAGGTGCATGGTCCGTGACAAGGGTGAATTCCCGGCCCAACACGTAGTACCTCAGCTGCTTAATCGCTCATTTAATCTCCAAAGCCTTCCTATCCACCGCCACATACCTGGTCTCTCGTTCCAACAGTTTCTGGCTCAGGAACATGATGCGGTGTTCCGAAGCGTCCATCTGGAGGATGAAAGGTAAAGAAAAGTTAAGTGCTTACAAAATAGGTCCGGACGTAAGGGCCTGCTTCAAGTCACTAAATGCAGTGCCTGTCTGTTCAGTCCATACTACAATGTTTGGGGCCCTCTTCTTTGTCAAATCAGTCAAGGGTGAAGCTCTCTCCGAGAACCGGGGCACAAACCGGCAGTAGTACCCCACCAACCCGAGAAAGGCTTGAACCTGCCGCTTGGTTCACGGATGGGGCCATTTCAAAATGGCATCCACTTTGGAGCACTGTGGCTTCACAGTACCCCAACCCACCAAGTAGCGTAAATACTTGGCTTCGCTTAATCCAAAAAAACATTTCTTGGGATTAATCCAAAGTCCGGCCTGACCAAGTGTCCGCAATATCACTTTTACCTGCTGTAGATGACCAGTGTGTGACAATATCCTTAATCAAAAAGGGAAAAGGTAAAGATTTCTTGCTGGAGACAAAGTTCTTTGTAAAGTGTCCAGCAGGTAAAGCAAACAAAGCTACATGATAGTATCTGATGGTCCTCACAAAGTGTCCATTTTTGCAACTAGTATCTAAAAGTGATAACTGAACTAAGAGTATCCATGAAAATGTCGATTTTCAAGCAGCAGCTGATAGAAAACTCTTTTTGAAATAAGTCAGATAGAAGCAGCTACCTCAACACACACACACATTAACTAAAAGATGAGCCTCTGCTCTTTCAAAAGCTGATTCCTGTGTCAAATGACACCTAAGTTATTCCAGCTAAAATAGCTTAAATTTAGAGCAGAGTATAAACTTTACTTCCTCACAAGATTTTAATTGCTAGCTACAAACATCCATACTGCCACAGCATATAACAAAATTGTGTTGTTCATCTCTTTTGATTGGTTCATCCATGTTTGTCTCTGTTTTTAGTGGGGAAAGCTATGGTAACTCAAGTTAAGGATATTTTTGTTTAGAATTTGAACATAGTGGTTCACGACAGAAGCTCTTGTATCATGATTCTGACATTGTTTTGGATAACACGAAGAGCATTTATCATGTTTCCCAGAAGAAATAAATACAGAAATGTGAAAATGGATGATTACAGTATTCTGAATTAGTTTTTATTTTTTTAGCCTTTTAATCCATCTTTTGCATTTTTTAAATTGTATCTTTGAACAGTGATTACAGTTAACAGCACCTTCTATCATGTGTTTTTCTAATGTAGATTACAACTTCACCTTGAATTCAATTTAGGCTAGTATGCTTTAAATGAATGCTGACTCGTACAGTATACATTTATTTAAACACCTACTTTATATAACTAAAGTTTTTCAAAGATTTTCCTTGCATTTAAACCTTTCATTTTAAGCCAGTAAATTGATGAAATTTTGAAACGACTAGGTAATTAATTAAAACTGAATACAAAGTCTGTAATAATTAAAGAGTTTCAAGGTCCAGTAGTTTAAGTGCCATGCCTAGTTTTTTCATTTTATGCATCAGATGTGAGAACAGATAATGAAATGAATCAACAGCACAAAAGAGGCAAGATCACAATCTCAGATAATGGCACAGAACACAAAAGCTCAGAATGCTTCATTTCTGCCTTCACTATTAAAAGTGTAAAGGACACTTAATACACTTATAAGTCTTGCAAATAAAAACAAAAGCTTCTCACACCTTCTTAAAACTTTTCTGTTACAGAGTTACTTTCAGATTCAGTGTCCTTATTAGGCTTTCTGGGTGTCAGTTATCATAAGCAATAGTCAGTAAATGTCAATTGAGACAGGAAATGGTGTGTCCCCATAAATGATAAAATGTGAATATCTATTACAATTTTTTGTTAGGAAGGAAAGGCAGTTGAGGGCAGCCATTGCTCATAATACTCCATGTAGGCCATTCAGTATTCTTGTTGAATAACTTAAAGCATAGATGCTGATATATAAAAAAATATACAAGTAAACGTAAGCTAAAACACTAGTAAGTTCAGAATCTTTCAAGTTGAAGTTATTTCTTTAAAAACATGGTATATATGCATTTGTCACACAAGTTGATTGCTTCATATAAATTTAAAAGACATATCTTGCCTGTATTAGCACTTTACAATGGAGATTATGGGGCATGGAACACCACTGGAAAGTAAAAATCATAACTGATGAAACAGCTAAACTTTTGATATTAGAAAGCATGCCCTCTGTATTTGTGATAACAAAAGAGATCTGGAAATAATAATTTTATTGCATATTCCTGGTGCTACTTTTCTTGTGGTAAGGATACATTTTCTACTTACTTGTGTGATTTCTCACACAAATACTACAGTAAATTAAAACAAAGCCAACCATGTGGCTGGAAAAGTTTACTGTGACTTGGTCTTTCGAGAGGAAACCACACCCTTTAAAGATTATTGCAGAAGACAAAAGCTGAAGTGGCGTGTACAGCTCTAATGGCTGAATCTCATAACATTGTTTTTTTTTTGTTCAAAAATGACATGTATAAACTATTTTACAAGACTCAGATCAATACTCGACACCTATCTTGGATGCATTTGGTAAGTTTTTATGCTTTTCTTTTCTGATGGTGCCCCATTGCCAGTGCAGGCAAGATATTTTTTAAATTTATAGAAAACACTTAATACTGTACTGAAACATAGCTCCATGTGACAAATACATATATAACATATTTGTGAAGAAATAGCCTTGACTAGAAAAATACAAAAATGCAAGTTTTTAATTTAGTGTTCTATCTCACATTTATTTATGTTTCTATACATATTGCATCTATGCTATTATTAAAAATACACATTACTTTTATTTAAGAAATTACCAGGCCGTTTTTTTTCTCAAATGTACACTCCTAAAAAAACACTCTCAACAATACTCAGCAGAACTTTTTCATATGTGCTGCACTTTGGATTTATGCATTCATTGCCCTTTTTCATGACAGTTGTTTATTACAAGAAGGAATCTGAGCCATTCTAAGATATTGCTTACCAATTACAGTGGTAACCAACTCGACATCTCTTTGTGTAACTTATCACTTTAAGTCATGAATGTCCACAGATACCCTTTGGAACCCTGTTGTTATTTAGTATTAGACAGCCGTTAGTACTGGACAATATACAGAAATTATAGATTTAATAATGTGCTCTTTTGAATAACTATCTTTCTAGCATAATGTGTCCTTTATGGATTTTTCAATATTGTTTTTGTAGCTGCAGCTCAGATCTGTTGGTAAATGTCATCAAATGTTATAGATTTTTCTTTCAGTCTGTTAGTAAACATTTATACTCTTGGACTTACTTCTTTTTTTACTTAAAATATTCTAAAAAAATGTATCCAGGTAATTTCTCAAAAACTTCCAGCTTTTTGTATTTTTGTACTAGCAACTGAATTCACCTGATGCTGTAGTGCCATGCAGCAAAATAATTTCATTTTAATTTTGTAGTCACACAAGGGAAATAGGTAACTGCTATTAAAAAAAGAAACATTTTAACATAAATAATACCTAGGTCTCCAGAGAAGTATGATATAATATAAAACCATATTTTACAAGTGTTTTTTTTTTTCAAAAACTCCAGAGTAGAGGGATATGTTAAAATAGTTTTTGTTATATTTGTATAAAATTATGCATTGCACAAAGATTTTTGTCTCTGGAGAGGCAGAATTTCTTACTTTTATTTTTGTTATTATTCATTTGAAAGGGATATAATGTGGGCTCAGTATGATGGCACAGTGGTGCAGTGCTGCCTCACAACACGGAGACTGGGATTTGTGCCCCAAGTACTACATGTGTGGAGTTTGCATATTCTCTCTAGGTCCACCTGGGTTTCTTCCAGGTGCTCAAGTTTCCTCTCACAGTCCAAAAACATGCAGGTTCAGTGTACTGGTATTGATACATTGGCACAAGTGTGTGTTAGTGTTACCCTGCAATGAACTTACACCACGTCCGGGGATTGCTCCAGCCTTACACATAATGACTATTGGGATAGGCTCCAACTGCCCTGTGACTCCACTCTGGATAAGCAGGTTAGGAAGCTAATTTTAAGAATGGCTTGTAGCTGAGTCTTAATGAAAGTATGACAGAGGAGTGGCTAATTGTACAATATAAACCATACCATTTTCTAAACCCCCTTAATCATTAGCAGTGTTACGAGGTGCTGGAGCCTATCCCAGCAAGCAGAAGGGACAAGGCAGAAACAATTCCCCAATGCAGTGCCAGTTCTTTGCAGGGTTTGTACAGTACATATTATATGAAAAATAAATACTGGTTGGTTTAAACTGTTGTCTTTCAAATGGATGTGTTGCAAATTATCATACCTTTAATAATCAACAGATCTTCCATATATTACGCGACTTGTCTAGCTATAGTCAACTGAGCTGTGCACATGACTGGGCTCCTTCACATTTGGTGTAATAAAGGACATCCATCATAGAAACAATAGAATGATGATCTTGAATTAAAGTGAATTTCCACAACAGTTGCCAGGCAAAACCAGTATAGCACAATTATACATGCAACTGGGGAGGAAGTTCCCTACATTTTTACATAGACATTGTTATCTTTATAGCATTATAGTTTTTCTACTGCAAAACACTGGATAACAGTGAAGAAACCTTATGTAAGCAGTGGCAAACATAAAATGTACTTCAACCTTCTGTCTCTTTAGATAGCCAGTTACTGAAAGGATTTGGAAACTCATCATTATTTCATGCAGAAAGTTTTGGATAACAAAAATGTCAGATGTTCATGATGTAATTCACCAGCTTAGTGTTTAAGTTGAGAAGTACAGTAATAAATTCGAAGAGTACTGTATCGATGGAATTTCCTTCATTAGAGAGTATCGATTTCTTATACTTTAATAGATTCTCTGGGATTTGGAGATGCTTTAATATTTCTTAATTAAGATTTTTAATTCTAAAGCCAAACAAAGCATCTCTTTAGCCATACTGGAAACTACAGCCGAGTTGAGTTCACTAATTAATTTACTTTTGCTATCATAAACTCAATCTTGGTGTTCTGTCTTGAATGTGACAGAGAAAAAGGTCCATGAGAAATAGAAAAGGTCAAAATAACTTGCCAAGATCAATACCAAAAGTCTGATCTTTTGTCAAACCATAAACAGCACTCAAAAATCACCACAAATATAAAAAACCTGGAAAACATCAAACAAAGTTAATTGCATATAAAGGTCATTGAAACCAATGTGAGGAATATATCAGATGACCTAAATTCTATTGTATTGTATATTGTCTAGCACTCCAAGCGGATAATGGGCTACACTGTCATAGCAGTAACAAATGACATTGCAGGAAAATGTGAAAATATTCCAAAATTTTGAATGGCAACTCTTTATAAATATAATAGCTTCAGAAATTAATTTTCTGAGGATAAAAAAATGCAGAAAGGGTTTTAACCAGGCCAGAACCTTGACTAGCCTTTCTAAAGGTGGACCTTATGCCACACAGACTGACCCCAAACTGCACAGGCAGGAATTTGGCCTGCACAAGGCCAAAATGGGGAGCTGGCTTTAAAAGTTCAAAAGTATCTTAGATGTTCCAAAAATACAGTATATCAAAAATATCCCTCAAGGAAGAGAAACTATCAGGGTTACAAGGCAAGTCCAATACAGGATTATTCTTTTATAAATAGTCTATTTTTATTTCTATAAATGAAGGGCAAAAATAGCAAAAGGCAAAAAAGGCAACAGAGCTTGTCTAGAAAAAGCAACCCATAGCAAACATGTCCACATCAAGTCAGAAGTAATAAATCCAGAAACCAGAAAATCAATACTTACAGTACATTAATACGCACTCTAAATCAATCAAAGACTGAAGGACATTGTCCCCAGCTTGAAACATAAAGACTAAGGGTTATCCTCAATAGCAAGATCAGCATGGCCCTGCCTCTTGTGGTTACACCCAAACTTAAATACACAGGATAAAAATGCAAAACAATAAATGAGCATAGCAGTATTATCAGAAATAACATAAAAACAAAAACATGAAAATAAGTATTCAAAAACAACAAAAACAGGAAAAAAGAAATATCAATGTAACATTTGGACATTGAATGAAGCATGCCACCATCTTAAGTAACCATTGGAAGAAAACATCCCACAATTCAACTTCTGGTGGCACTGATGAATAATACCACAATGGCTTTGTGTATAAACAGAAAAAATAAAATGAAAAAATATCACTTACGCTAAAATGACACCAAGAGTACAAAATAAGAATATAACTGAATTCTCCATGTTCTAAAAACATAGAATATTGAGAAGAATGAAAAAGAAATGCAAAACTGAACATAAAATACAATAAAACCCTTATAAATTCGTTAACAATAGCATCCAAAGCTCAAAATTGCAGACCTGATAAAATCACCTTCTAAGAAGCCAAAATATGGAAAAAAAAAGATAAAGCTAAACTAAATAGGGTTATAATGTTATGCTTTATGATTAAATCATAACCATACCATTTTACAGTCAAATTTACTGTTACAATATTTGGTGCTGCAAAATTATACGGATGTGTGTTTTTACAAGGTTCTCTGTGGGCAAAACAAGACATGAAAATCAATGGCAGGTTCCGGCCTTCAATCTGTTGCTCATAGGTAAGGCTGTAATCATTTTAATTCTCGTCTTCCCCACTGGGTGCTTTTCGGTGAATAGAATTTATTAATCGACTGATAGTAAGTTAAAGGAATGTACAAAAGGTCAATTGACCATTCATCTAAATGTTTACCATACCATTTCTTTTATTTTACACAAAGGTCCACACATTACTTTATCTGTATAGCCAGACGCTGTATCAGGGAATTAATTAGTAATTACTCACATTGGTTTAACATCTGAACATTATATTTTTTTAATGTTTGTTTATATTTTTATTGTTATTTTGATGGCATCATTTCCATGCTTGGACCATTATTTTGGAGCTTTGTTAAATTAGGAAAGATACACAGCCTGCATGACCAATAATGCCCTCATGGTCATGAAATAAAAGATTGTTGTGTACATTAAACAGCATTTGTAATTTGTGTAAACATAGGGAAGACCCATGAGAGAATGCTCCAGCAAACAAGTAAACATGGCCATCATCATGTGACATGTCACCTGGGGCCTCATGTATAATGCTGTGCGTAGAATACACACTAAAACATGGCATATGGACAAAAGCGGAAATGTGCATACACACAAAAAAATCCAAATGCATAAATCTGCTGGTATGCTAACTTCCACATTCTTCCGCTCCATAAATTCCAGTCAGTGTGAAATTAATGCTTGTGCATGCGCCTGCCACCCCACCCAGACTCCTCCCAGAATTACACATCTTTGAATATGCAAATCAATATACAGTAAATAGCCCCTTATGTTTTGTGTTCTGTGAAAAGACAATGGCAAAAGCATAGAGGTAAAAGAAGAATTTCAGTGAATACCAGGTAGAGGCAAGGAAAAAAGTACTATTTGTTGGTTTAAGCAGTGATATAGAGTGGAGGAGAAACTCGAAAGTTCAAGATCAGAAAGTCGCAAAGTGCCCGAAATAAATAAGAAGTGGTCAGATATCAAAGTCTCCGTGAAAAGGTGAGTCATAGCCCACCATCTGAATGTCATATGGAAGCATATCAGGGTACAGAGAAAAGAAAAATAAAAAAGGGACACAGTTGAAAAAAATGTCCAAATGTCAACTTTAATCTCGAAATTTCCACTTTAATCACGTAATTTACTTTGTCATTAAAGTAGAACGTCATGAACTTCATCTTAAAATTGTTTAATTTACTAGTTTCTCAAATTCCATCATAACTAAAGTAACACATTAAATGCTTCATATTCTGTGTGTTTGTCTATGTACTCTATGTGTGCGAATCACTACATTCTTCTTAAACGGGCTTTCTCTTCCGCCAACAGGACACAGAATACATTACATTCATGATATTACAGCTCTTGGAACAATTTAAATACTAAGATGTATACTTGATATCATTTTCATAATGATTGGAATTACAGCATGTATTAAACATGGGGACACGGTGGCACATCGGTATGAACGAGCTGGCAAGATGCTTGCTGCGCGACCTTTGATGAAATAATACTGCTGCAACAGGAGTACTATTTCTCTAAATTGTACTAACCCCCAATTCCTGCCCTTCCTTATCTTTCTCCAAGTAACCTATTGACACACAATCAGCTCTGTAATATATGTCAAGCCATCTGCTTAGAATGCCAATTCTTCAAAACTTTTATGGAACATTGAAATATCTTCTTAATACAGGTTTAATTATTCCATCCATCTATCCATCCATTGTTGCCAATCCCAGCAAGCATACAGCACAAGGCAGGAACAATCCCTGAATGGGGTGCCAGCTCATTGCTACTGCTGCATTACCGTGTCCTCAAATGTATAATTATAACAATATATATTATTTAAATGAAGTTAAAAATGCATCTGTGTAATGTAATAATAATGGTTTACTGTATTTCATCTTAAAAATGATATCAAGAGCTCCAAGAAAATAGAGCTTGGAAATCTAAATTGACTTAGAAGCCGGTCGTCATCATATGTAAATATGTGCTTTATAAAGTGGTTCAAGTTGCACAATATTATAACTGTAGTGCAAGTTTACAGTGAAGTGATTATACTTATTAGTACAAACAGTTCTACCAGGAGCACTTGATGGACTGATTGAGTGTGTTTATATCTCTTGGGATGACACTGTTTCTGAACTGAGAGGTTCCAACAGGAAAGGCTCTGAAGCATTTGCCTTACTGTATGGGCGAAGTTCAAATAGACTGTGCACATGGCTGAGGCAACGTGTGCTAGATTCTGTATCCCAACATATCCAGATGTAATGGGTTAAATACTATTTGTGGTGCACTGAGAGTGACAACACTAAAGCACCGATGGTATTTGGAATAGTTTGGCCATTCTGTGCACCATTATATAGTTACAGGTTGATTATAATCAGTTGCCTTAAACTAATAAACGATATGCGATTAATTTCAGTGTATTTGATAAAGCCACGTCAGGGATGTGAATCTTAAAAAGAAAGGGAAACTACACAGGAACAGTAGCACAGTTTGCAAAACTGAATGGAGAACTTGCTTATACAAAGGACTGAGGTGGTGTGAAAATGTATGTTGCTTTACGCCAAGTTTAGTTTTTATACATCGTAATGTGAGCGTGTAAACTGCCATACGCAACATTTTTGTGCGTACGCATTGTTTATACATCAGGACCCTGGCATGTGCCTCATGTGCCTAGCAACCTTGTAGCATGACTAAACATATGACCAAACATACAGAATGGTAACATTCAAGGAAAAAATGACCTCACAAAGATGTCAATGTAATACATGTAAAATTATACAATGATAAGACAAAAGTAAAAAAAAGATGTTTCTGACAAATCTTGTTGGCCACTGGATCTGAAAGTTATAATGACTTATAAAGTGAAAATAGTCACACCTGTGCTCCCTCTTCAACAGGGAAAGTTTTCATTCATTAGTTATGTTGAACAGCATGTTTGTAGTACACTGAAAAATTGCCAGTGATAGACATTAACAGTGTATATGTTTTATTAGAGCCCAAAGTTTCCATAAATTTACTTTTAAGTGTTACTTTAACTCTATGAGTGTCAATTTAACTCTGTTTTATTTGTTGTGTATATGGGAGGGAAGTTGAGTAACAGGATGAAACCCAAGCAAACACATGGAGCAGGTTTGTAAACTGTACACAGACGGTGCAGAGGCTCAGACCAGGGGGGTATTTTCCGTACGTCGCTTAAATCATTCGAGGTCAGATGCCTCATCTTGGATGAGTTAATGCCAGTGAAACTCATCCGGGATAAGTCAGTTTTTCAAATGCAGCGGTGTAGTAGATTAGTCTAGCTGGATCTAATCATCTGAGATGAATGCGCGCGCCCGCGCTGATTGAAAAGCCCATATATATTGAGTCTAGAAAACATGATCAGCAAGTCTTTGATAGGCTGCAACAAAATGACGAAAGAACGGGCACATTTTTTTTTCACACAAGCGGAGCAAGACCTTTTATTCGAAGGACATGAAGAATTTCAGATTTAATATGCACAAGGGGTAACACTGCAAAAGCAGCCCAAACCAGAAAAGACGGATGGCAAAAAGTGCCCGACAAATTAAACGCTAAGTAGTGTGCATTGTACTTACTGAATGCAGCGTTTCATTTCCTATGTGTCAGATTAATTATTATTTAATATGCCATAATTCCAGATCAAACGTGAGCACAAGGAGAACATGGGAACAGGTTAAAGTGAAGTACAAGAATATACTTCAAACTGGTAAATATTGGTAAATAACTATTTAAAGAATTGTTCACATAAGCAATCATATATAATATAAAAAACATTAATTCTAAAGCTAATAAGAAGGCAGACAAGCAAAAAACAGGTGGAGGTCCATGCGGTCCAGACCTAACGCCCTGCAGAAAAGTTCGTTCTCCAGCAAAATGCCCATCGCCCTGTTTCTGAGGGCATTCCAGGGGGAAGCTCCTCCTCAGAACCAGTGGCAGGATGCAGTGGTCACTTCATTTCAGGTAAAGGATGGTCATTGCATGTATTTGTCATTGATGTGAGCCATAGGTAGGTTCTATATAGCCCTCTTTTTTTGTTGGGTCAGTTGCAGGGAATGTCATATCCCTAGAACCTGTGTCTGACCAACGAGATATTGACAAAGGTCAAATATTTGATGAAGACACTGTGTCTGATTATTCATCAGGAGGAGAGGTACATTTTCCAAATAATGTTTGATCAAACTCCACTGTGATCAGTCCCATGTGTCCCAATCACATTTGGAAACCCTGGGTAATGAGAATATTAGGCTGATTGTGAGATTCTTTATGGAACTGTGGGTGTTTTTGCCTGTGTGTTGCCTACCTGCAATGGCATGAAATGCCTCTTTTATTGTCTGCACACGCAGGTGTCCAGGAAACACTATGAAAACCTGAAGGAAATATTTCAGAGCCAAACAGACTATGAATTGCCTGGCAAACTGCACTTTTAGATAGATTTTCCACATTGCCTACAGTATATAAAAAAGTGCCGCTTAGAAAAAACCTCAAAGCAATGCATGCTGTCTGTGTGGTTGTGAGAGCCCGACTTTGCTGAGTTTGACTTCGAATATAAGGAGCTAATAAATTTTTGAGGTGCAATATTCCCCCTCGGCTAAAGCGGTATCTTTTGAAAAGAATTTCCTCCAGGAGCAATAAAGGATCTTGCTGATCGCGCAAAACCCTCTCTATATGAAATTCTCTTCTTATAATTTGCGCACCGATATCAATTGGTTGCTCATTCATGAACGACGAAGCCATGACTGAATGAATTCCATGTACGGACACTGATTAAGTGTGTGAGCTAATCCTTGTTTACATAGAACAAGCCTGCTCCGAGCAGGTTTGAGGATTTGGATGTGCTGCTATGACAACACTTCCAGCAAGAGTTTCAAAAAACCAACAGATCCAGGATCATGCCAATCGTCAACAATTACATCCGGCTAATCGAGTAATCCTTGTACGAAAAATACCCCTTTTTGCCAGCCGTCTCTTCTGGTTTTGGCAGTGTTACCCCTTGTGAATATTAAACCTTCAAATTCTTCATGTCCTTCGAATAAAAGGTACTGCTCCGCTTGTGTGAAAGAAAATTTGCCCGTTCTTTCGTCATTTTGTTGCAGCCTATCAAAGACTTGCTGATCATGTTTTCTAGACTCAATATATATGGGCTTTTCAATCAGCGCGCATTCATCTCAGGTGATTAGATCCAGCTAGACTAATCTACTACACGGCTGCATTTGAAAAACTGACTTATCCCGGATGAGTTTCAACGGCATTAACTCATCCAAGATGAAGCATCTGATCTCGGATGATTTAAGCGACATACGGAAAATACCCCCCAGCACTACAACTGACCCTATATGCCCATGTGTGCTTAGAATGTGCATAAATGTGATCATGGTAGACACATGTCAAAGTAGAAATCACAGCTTCTAAATTGTTACTCTTCGTGCATAAAAAATATTTTAAACTTTCAGGTTTGCATTTCTCAATATAAAGGCTCATTGAAAGCGTGTTTTTTTATTGAAACATATAAAACTGCAACTGAGGATGTCTATCGACTATGTTTATTAATCTGCAGGAATAATTATTATAGATAGATTGTTAACCTGAATCTGCTCGTGTTATATTGGAACCAAGAAAGATAGTGAATCAATACAGAGTTTAAAAAGAATTGATGACATGATAGTCAGAGTGTTATAAGTTATTTGTTCATGACAAAATAATTTAATTAGAAACTCTAGGGAGAAACTAAAAGCAATTAATAATTTAATTGAATTCCAGATTATCTAGGGTGATATACTTAAAAATATCAGAAATCAATAGACTTCATTTTTTGAAACAAAAAAAAACATTTTTGAACAGAGAGGCTTCATTATCACTTGCTGGCAGGGTATGTATCAGCTGTACATTATTTTCATTTTCTTGGGGCGTGTTACATAATATAAAGTCGGCCTAGTAATATGGAAAGTGGTTATTCTTGCTAAACCAAGCATTATTGTTTTTTCCACTGGAGTTAAGATTTTTAGAATGTGTACTTTGTGGTAAGAAATGCATGTCCCATGTCACCAAAGAAAATTATCACAAGCCAATAATAAAAGCTGAGTGATAGAGTAGATCAATTTATTTGCTAGATAAGATTTAGCCATCATTTCTTTCATTTCTGAACTTTTACTCCAGTTTACATCCAATATTTAAGCATTCACAAAGGAGCATCTTCATAAATCCTGCTTCGTCATGCTGGTGTAAATCCTGCCAACTACACCACTGTAATAAGACACAAGATCACTTCAAAAAGAGTTAAGCGCACCATGGTAATCACCACATATTGTAATGGAACAAAAACAAATGAGAAATTGAAAAAACATGAAACAGTCTTGTTCAGATGGGAGCCTTATTCAAACTGGCTTCAAAATTACATTGATGTTTGTTATGCTGTCTGTAAGCCAGAAGGGGTGGGTTGGGAGGCTGGAAACTGGAAGTGACATCAGAGATGGAAAAGCTGTCAATCATTCTTTCTGTAGACGGAGGAAGAGAAATTGCATTGGGCATAAGTGCCACCCTCTGGTTCAGAGTGAAGCCAAGAGGTTGTCTCCCAGGTACACATGTGTGACATATCATCAATGCTTCTTGTAAAAAATTATACTGTAAATACTGAAGTTTCCTAAGTGTTCTTTAAGCACCTTCTCCTACCCCACTCCCTAAAACAGATGTGATTTTGATGCTTGCAGGAACAAAACAAGAGTCCTAAAGAAATATTCTTTAATTTTGTTACTCTTCCTATGAAACACCTTTTATCAGCTTTCTAATGAAGAGGGAATCAGCCGGAGTAGTTGAATTAGTTGAGGAGTAATGTGTTCATTATGTCCTTGCCTGAACTCTGGCATTAACATTTTAAATGCAAGACCCTGAAAAGTGAATTGCATGTATCCAGTTGACAGATGAAGTGTTTTGTTCTGTCCTTTTTACATGCCTCACAATAGCTTTTAATTTCCACTGGTAAGTGGTGATGTGTTACATGTTGGTCAAACCTGCAAGTAAGAAATTCACTGTAGTCAGTATGTTTGATAATAAAATTAAACCTGATTACATCTTGTAATGGAGAAGATCAAGATCACATTAGGAACAGTGGTAAATACTCTAATTTTGAAAAAAAATCAGTTTAAAAAGACAATAGCACAGGTGAACAGAGTATTCTTGGGACATAAAAAAACAGGTTAGATTGCAATTCTGATACCCATGAACTGTTACAGATATGTGATTTTCAAAACCCAAAATTATGAATAGCATGACTGATGACAATGGACAGTTGAAAAGGTTCATGGAAATTAATATCTAAGAAGAAGAAGTTACAATATTTGAGCTGATTGGATATCCCACAAAAAGCACTTCATTTTTGTTTGTGTTTATCTGGAGGTAAGTAGTAGACATGTTTACATGAAAGTATTGGATATGCATTCATTTAAAGGTGTGCATCATCCACATAATAATGTAACATGTGGTTGAGCCAGCAAATCAGTGTTTCCAGTGGCAACCTTTTCATATTGAACAGAAGGCACACTACATGCAAGAGGCCTTAAACTTTGCAATTTTTCATGAGACACAAGAATCTACATAGGAGTAGAGCGATAGGTGGATATCCAAACATAGCATAGTTCTCAAGTCCAGCATAATTATTTAGGCACATTATGACAGTGTTATGTCAGCTGTATTGAAAACAGCAGAGAGCATCAGCTGTAAGGAGGGTATGATTCACAATACGTTCAAAAGCTGTCTCAGTGATATGATATGCCTGAAATCCTGACTGGAAATATACAGAGACAGTTATAGGAAGGGTTAGTTCAGCATAGGAAAAATTATATTTTAAAATGAAATCCTAAAAATCAATGTTGGAAGTTTACAAAGCTGGAAAAGTCATGATTTGACACCTATAGAATAGGGGCAGATTGATCATATCATGTTTATTTAGTAAATCTTTTGAGATAGTGTTCTCTAGCAAGAGCATGGCTGAGGTAGATGAGTGCACCAAATTGTTTGTCTGCAGGCCCCACTTTATTTAATATTGGGATAAGTACTCATCAATCATTTTTAAGTAATCAGTCATCTCTGAGAGACATGTGGTTATAGCCATATACAGTAGGGCATTAACTTTCATTTTGTCCTCACATCCATGGCAGAATTCTTAATCTGCAACTGCACTATGCCATCTCTTACAACACTTGAAAATACTGGGACAAACAATTCACCTCATATTCATTTTTGTAATAAGACTTTTTAATTCTTAGATTAAATTAAGCAAAGCCATCCTCATTACATGATATCTTTAGAAATGCAACTGTTTAATCATCCTGTCGAATTTCCACATCTTGTTTGATATGTAATGAAATGAACCGGCTCCGGTTTCCTCCCACAGTCCAAAGACATGCAGGTTAGGTGGACTGGTGATTCTAAATTGGCCCTAGTGTGTGCTTGGTGTGTGGGTGTGTTTGTGTGTGTCCTGCGGTGGGTTGGCACCCTGCCCAGGATTGGTTCCTGCCTTGTGCCCTGTGTTGGCTGGGATTGACTCCAGCAGACCCCCGTGACCCTGTGTTCGGATTCAGCGGGTTGGAAAATGGATGGATGGAAGTTTCCTATTTCTGTGTTAGACAACAAAGTAGTATATACGTATCTGGCAAGTGAAGCTGTGCTCAGTAGACATCAAAAGCATTCCATTAAATCTGAGGAACATCTCAAGACATTTGATAGAAACTAAGCTGTAAATTATGTGCAGATTTTACTGAGTACAGCATCACGTCAATTGGCTATTGTATAAGTTAATAGGATTAGCCGAAAGTTCCTTTCTGAGTCATCTTTTGCCTTTAACTACAGGAACAGCCCATGAGCATTTGGTGAAATTTTAAATAACATAATATGACCTGGCACGCTTGGATAGCGGTGCATCTTCAACATCTGTCTTGTTCCACAATCCTCAAAGAGATCAGATTCTGCCTCACTGCAATTCTCCTTCTAGTGAAAGCATATGGATTAATTTTACTGCCTAAAAGGCTTCCATCTGAAATTTAAGAGGCCTAAATTCTTTATTATATATGATGTGCCTCTTATTGTGTTATTACTTATCAAAGTTTACATTCACTTCTAATGTGCCTTGAAAATGTAAAACAGCATCATGTAGTGAACAAACGCATGATATTTTAAATGTTCATCATTTTACGCAATATTTAAATATGAAGGACTTTAGTTTAGCTTGATATTTTATCAAATTGTTTATTTTATGTTACAGTATTTGAATGTACAACACTCAGTTTTCAATTTATAATAAAGGAATACATTTTTTAATTTCCATTTTGTATCATTACCATTATTTTTCCAAACATTATGGAGTTGCCAAACATGCAAATTTACTGAATTCTGATATACATGTTATTACTTTCAAATTTTAGGCAAGAAGCAGTTGCCTGTAGGACATCACATTGCTTATAAAATGGGAAGCAGACAATGGCCCAGCATATATATTATTGCATTTTGGGTCCAGAGCTGCACAGAAATTACTCAGAAAAAGTCCTTTTAAACACACTTTATTCTTGAATTTGAAAGAACAATATCAGTTTGTCAAAGGCAGACTGTATATGTGATAATACACTGCACTTGTTTGACTCCAGTCATCTCTTTCTGGAAATTAAAAGAATGCGCAGGCATCTCCATCAGTGCTATCTAGCTCCATGAATAGTCTACAGGATACAAAGTGTCACCTGTGGCAGTGGGTTTTCGCTGTAATTAAGTCAGTTCTAGAAAACTAAAGTGCAGCACCCTTCTTCTTAGCTTTGTTTACTTTTCTTTTAATGAACCAACACTTCAAAGGGGGCTTGACAAGTCGAGAGTGAAAATTTGTGTTTACATGTTATGCATCAATGTGGTGACAGACTGAAATATTAAATGCTTGTAATTGAATGTACCATCTAGTTAGACTAGAACTCACATACTTTTGCTTATAAAGCCATTGTAACATTGCATGATTAGTTACCAAAGTAAATATGTGACCCCATAAGCAGGGCCACCATCAGAAGTTTCTGGGTTTCCCCACTCCCATACTTCTGTCAAGTAAAAGACTTTAGCCAAAAGATTTGTAAGCCTGCCAGTGAGACTCTTTCAGCAGGGCCCTAACTAACCTAATCTAACCTAATTTAACCTAATATAAACAAATCTATTTTAAGCTAACCTAAACAAATGCAATGCTAAGTAGCAACAATATCCACTACTTGTTTACTAAAAAAAAATATGATGCATCAACATCTGCAGTATAACAAGAATATACACTTAACAGTGTAAATAGCTGTTATTTATTTCCTACTTGTCTAATTTCAACATAAGAGTAATGTTGATTTGTGTGGGCCTGTTTGTCTGTATTCTCACTACATTGACCACAGGTGCTATGCTCCAAGCTCACATAGATACATTTCAAAATTTTGATAATTATACTAGGGTTTACTATTTTATTAATTAAAACTAGTATAATCATACTTTCTGCCTAAAAATTCTAGATAAAAGTGCATAATAAAAAGTACTCAATTTTTTCTTGGATGAGAAAAAACCCCACAAAAATATAGATTCTTTATTAAATATTAATTTCAAAAAATCACAATTGATATATTGTGACTAAACCCAGGGATACTATATCTCAATATGTAACAGAACATATTCCAATCCTAAAACTTTCCAATATGGCCCTGCACAAAGCAATATGCATTGTTTTCCCTGTGAAAAAAAAAAAATATATATATACCATGAACTCATATCATGAGTTAACCCAAAGATGGTACCAGTTTCTATAAAAATAAAAATCATGGTAGTAAATACACTTACTCAACACTGACCTATATGCCAGATAAATGTAATTGGGGTTGAAGCTCCCTATAAACCTAAAATTAGTATGTAAATGTTTTTTTTAAAGTGAAATGCTTTGTGTAAGTTTGTATTTTGTAGCTATGCAACTCCAGCAAAATGTTATTATCAGCTATCTTTAAAGTGTCCGCTTACCAGTTTTAAATCTCAGGCCACACTGTATAAAGCTTCCAAAGGAATTCAGTGTCACAGATGTGAATTTCAGATGACCTGGTTACATCACTTGCACTAATATAATTCCAGATAAGCATCCAAAGGTGAAAATGCACAGCAAAATTTGCAGTCATTTGTTCATTTTGCAGTTACTCATGGCTTGAACCTGGCCAGAGATAGGTGTGAAACACGAGAGTCGTTTCAGTGTGTTGTCCATTAGTAGGTAATTACTGTATGCATCTGTAGAGGAGGAGGTGACACCCACAATGAAGAAATCTGCTTATAATAATAATAATAATAATAATAATAATGCATTTTATTTATAGGGCACTTTACATTAGCAGTAGGTCTCAAAGTGCAACATAAAAAGTTTAAACAAAGGCAAAGCAATATTAGTGGCCAGGTAGACATTAGAACATTAGAACACTCTAGATGAGAACAGGCCATTCAGCCCAACAAAGCTCGCCAGTACTATCCACTTATTTCTTCCAAGAAAACATCAAGTCGAGTTTAGAAAGACCCTAACGTCGTACTGTCTACCACACTACTTGGTAGCTTATTCCAAGTGTCTATCGTTCTTTGTGTAAAGAAAAACTTCGTAACGTTTCTGCAAAATTTACCCTTAACAAGTTTCCAACTGTGTCCCTGTGTTCTTGATGTACTCATTTTAAAATAACAGTCTCGATCCACTGCACTAATTCCCTTCATAATTTTGAACACTTCAATCATGTCACCTCTTAATCTTCTTTTGCTTAAACTGTAAAGGCTCAGCTCTTTTAATCTTTCCTCATAATTCAACCCCTGTAGCCCTGGAATGAGCCTAGTCGCTCTTCTCTGGACCTTTTCTAGTGCTGCTATGTCCTTTTTGTAGCCTGGAGACCAAAACTGCACACAGTACTCAAGATGAGGCCTCACCAGTGCATTATAAAGGTTGAGCATAACCTCCTTGGACTTGTACTCCACACATCGTGCTATATATCCTAACATTCTGTTAGCCTTCTTAATGGCTTCTGAACACTGTCGGGAAGTTGATAGCTTAGAGTCCACTATGACACCTAAATCCTTCTCATAAGGTGTACTCCCGATTTTCCGACCGCCCATTCTGTATTCAAACCTAACATGTTTACTTCCAATGTGTAATACTTTATTTACATTTACTGACATTAAATTTCATCTGCCACAAATCTGCCCAAGCCTGTATGCTATCCAAGTCCTTCTGTAATGATATAACGGATTCCAAATTATCTGCTAATCCACCTATCTTGGTATCATCTGCAAACTTAACCAGCTTGTTACTTGTATTCCTATCTAAATCATTTATATATATTAAAAATAGCAGCGGCCCTAGCACTGACCCCTGTGGAACACCACTCTTAACATTGGCCAGTTCTGATGAGGTTCCTCGCACCATCACCCTCTGCTTCCTGTGTCTGAGCCAATTTTGCACCCATCTAAAAACATCACCCTGAACTCCCACTTCTTTTAATTTGATGCCCACCCTCTCATGTGGCACCTTATCAAATGCTTTCTGAAAGTCCAGATAAATAATATCATAAGCTCCACTTTGATCGTATCCTTTTGTTGCCTCCTCATAGATGGTCCACTGACCATGGTGCTGTAATTTTTAGCTCAGTGTCATAAATGACAAATTCATCCGACCAGAGCAGAAAAACAAGTGCATTCAATATGCAGTTCATAGAAAATAATACGAAATTCAGAAAGCCTAATGTAACATTTCACCCTTAATGATCATCACATCACAGCAGCTTAGAAATTGTTAAATTAATTCCAACATGCCACCATATGAAAATCTCAGCTATTATTCTTGTAGGATGTATTGAATAACCGACCAGTAGCTGAATATTTAGTAGAACTTATCCAATAATTTTGTCTTTGATCAGTCTGTTTAAACTGTAGTGTGAATCAATCCAAATCAAGTTTATTTACATTTAATCTTCAATATATTTTATTTTCATGTGTTTGATAATGGATATTTACATGCACAAAATTTACATAAGTGATAACTGAAAAATATATTTGAATGATAACTGATGATTTTTGTAGATGTAGAAGATATATTTTACACATCATTCAAATTAATGAATCCTGTACACTGCTATTAATTTCCAGAGGGCCATATTAGGAATTTGTTGAATAAGAATATATCTTAAATAAATCCTGTACCGGATTGGTACTCATATAATTTGTGGTAAGTCCTCATAGAATGCACATTTACCTCCTTCCAACATGGAGAGTGGAACATCTTCAAGAATTGCAAAAGTAGCAGTACTTGGCCTGGCACTAAAGGATGTTTCTTCTTCAATCACTGTCAAAGTTTCACCTGGGGAAGTGGAGCAAGAAGGCATTTTTTCTTCATTCATATGTGGAGTGGCTTGCAGAACTGTTTTAGAAGATTTACCAATTTGTGCACCTTGTTGGCTTGTTTTCTTCTTTTTTAAGCTTTACTCTTTTTGCTCTCACTCTTTTTTTCCTTACGTTTTTGAAAACCAGACTTTCATATGGCAACAGTAAAAAATAAATATAAATTATTTTCCCACTGAAATTATGACCACTCTGTGTGACTGATAGTGTACTAAATTGCTTTCACAGTGAAATAAAGAGTGAAAACCATACACAAAAGTAGAAAAAAGTGCAAATGTAAAAATAAACTGCATTCAATAGGGTTGTGAACATAAAAATGCAATGAAACAGTGCACTAAAATACTTTTATGCCAAGGGTAATTAAAAGACAAAACTATATTGGAACACAAAAGCAGAAAAACAAAGTGCAAATGTAAAACTAATTTGGCTGCAGTCAATTAGAGGGCAACACTGCTTCAGCTCTCCATTGGCTCATTAGGGAGGGAGGTGGGGTGAGGCAGGAACAAGGCTGTTTACACAATCTACAAGTGGTGGCCAGCTTGGTGCACACGTACTGCCTGCTCAGGCCACCTTTCATCAAATAGAACCTACAGGTAGGGAGAGAGGAGGAACAGCTGCTGCCTACTGGAGGTGGCGCCACACAAAGGAAAGGAGAGCAAGGACATAACATAGAACCACCAGCAGCAGCTGTAAATGTCCTGGCTACTGGAGCAGGGTTTCACCAATCCAACATAACAGCTGTTGTGATGTGATATTTTGCATATAAGTTGATAAATATTTTGTATGTCTTTATTTTTAACTTAGGCAAAACTAAGTCAGGAAAGTGAATTTTACGACAGAGTTGGGGGAAGTGCCTGAAACAAGTTTGGTAAATGTTTCTCTGAAGTCTCTCAACCCCCACACAAAGCCAGGCTGCCTAACTGCCAAGCTTTACCTTAACATATGGTTTTGGGGGATGGCAGGTGTTAAGATGTTCTTTGCCTAATTGGTCTGAAGTATGGCTGTTTGGAATTGGCTTGTATCAAAAGCCTTTAAGTACCATGACGCCCTATTGGCTGTAGGGGTTGGACAGAAAACCCATAAATTTGCTTGCTTTATCTCACCCTCTCTCTCTCTTACTAACATCTGATGAAGGTGCATCTCACACCATGAACTGACAAGGACAACACAATGAAGAGCACAGCTCAGCAGCCATATTGAGACAGGCATGCGGCCTGTTCTGAAGAAAGCTGACCACCAATGATGCCTTAACTAGAGACATTTTTAAGTAACTAACAAGTCTGTGTGCCGCCTGAAACTACACATCACCATTTATCAGGTTGTATGGTTGCCAATATTCAAATGTACTTTGCATATTGTTATTATTTGTGAATATTATCAATAATACATTGTTCAAATTACAATTTAACTCCTGCTTGTCTTTTACTACACCTAATTGCCTGAGGTTATAGATGTAGAAGGGAAGGTGGGGAGAAGTTATATGGTACAATACCTTAGAAACAGTGGTAAGTCTGTGAGATTTGAGACATTCTGACAAAGGCTACATATTAATAATACAAAAGGGGAAAGTAGAGCAAAATATTACTCTACCCGAGACAAAACAACAGCAAACCATGTCCAGGCCACAGATAAGTACTTCCAGTCTCCCAAGCCCTCCCAGAATACTATGTCAGCCCATGTTATCACCAGATATTTATTAATTAATTGTTGAATAATTACATTCTTTGGGTAACAACTCAGATATATAATGGGGTGTTTATGATTATTAAAAACTTGAGATAGCATAGTTCCCAAACTGTACACATTTTATGCAGGATAAAATCTTTCATAAAGTTTGGATTTCACAGAACATGGTAAGAAGGAAGAGTATCTTTTACATTGGTAATAGCTTTCTCACCATCATTGGATAAGACAAAACTGAGATGTTTGCAACCCTACATAAAATCAGTTAAAGGAGAATGCTGCTTAACAAAATTAGGACTAAACTGTCTGTAATAACCTGCCAGACCAAAGAAAGTATGGACGTACTTTTGTGCCTCTGGAAACAGAATTGCAAGTACCTCACCAAACACTTTTCATTTGTGGTTTGATTAGCTCCTTAACCATTGAATAACCAAGGTAGTCAGCTTGCAACATACCTAATTTACATTTATTTAGTTTAGCAGGAAAACCAGCCTCCCTTAAGCTATTGAGGAACGCCTGGTGGAATTTTCAAGTGTGTTTCCCAGGTGTTACTGAAAATGACAACATCATCTAGACATATGCCTAAATATTCTGGATGTGGGCATAATATGCGATCTGTTATTCGCTGAAATGTAAGAGGTGCCAAAAGAAGTCCTGATGAAAGTCTAATAAATTTGAACAAACCATCTGGAGTGGCAAATGCAGTTTTTTTACGTCTAGAGTCCTTTGAGAGGAACCTGCCAGTATTGTTTAGTCAAGTGAAAGGTACAGTTATAAAACACTTGACCAAGCTTTTCCAAAATCGCATCAATACAATATATAAAGTATCAGGTATGCATTAAATTTTAAAACTGTATTCAAATACATAAAACCTTTATCTGGTTTTGGAATAAAAACAATAGGACTACACCATTCACTCTTACTTTTTCAGATTAGTTTTGGGCATTCTATAAAACCACATTTGGACTTTAACACCAGGTTCCGTGACTATCCTATTCTCTGAGAATTTAGTCTGCCCAGGTACAGAATGAAAAGACATTCTTTTTACGTTTTATTAGAGAAATTAACTCACTTTCCAAGTTTCCGTCAAATCATCTCCCATAGCAGCTCCGGGTTCTTCAGAAACTGCAGTGGCTGTCACAAGGGTCTTCCCTGGGTCATGCCATTCCATCAAAGATTGACATGTAGAATCAGAACAGGCATGCGATGTCCAGGTATTCTAAATTTGTGTTTTTCAGGATTTATTCTCTTTTTGATTGTGGCTTGACCCTGCCATTTTGCCAGAAACTTAAGGATCAGATGAAACCAGTGCAAGCATGTGATTGCCCTTGTGTGCCCTTTCATAAAACTTACACTTCCTATCATATGAAAATTTCTATGCTTCTTACTCAAGTTGCAGATGTTCCCTCATTGTCAAAGACAATTTAGAATTTTTTTCTTTTAAAGACAATTTAAACTTGCAATAATCAGTTTAACTGTCTGATCACTCTTCTTTTAAAATATCCAACACACCGCGGGGCACCCTGCCAAAAGTAATTAAAAGTGACCTAAACCGGTAGATGGCTGTGGCAGTTCTCTAACGGCATATATCAGAAATAGCAACACTGTGTCCCAAGATGTGAGCAACACCGGTAATCATTTGCTTTTTATATTTTATTAAACCTTTCAGTTTATATATATTGTCTGTGGATAGTAAACAGCAACAACAATGCCACCAAGTATTTCTATAGCACATTTCCATAAAAAGGATGTAGCTCAAAATGCTTTACAACATGTCAAAGTAGTTACTTGCAAAGAAAAACAAATTTTATTTAAACAATTAAACAATCCTGCTTAACCTATTTAAAGTAAGGCTTTTACAAAATTTACAATTCCTTTATGAGTCTCAAAGTAAAAGGCATACTCTAATCTGTCAAAATCACATGAGGTATGTCTAAATTTGTGTCCCCCTTCTGTAATTGTACATACTCAGGCTCTGAAGCATTCAGCACACTATGAACTGATGACTCATTGTTATTACCAGAGGAGGTTGAAGGCACAACTCCATCTGGTTCAGATATTTGTTCCGAGTTCTTCTGGAATAGCTTCTTTAAATCTATGGACGGAGTCTCCTCTCCTGTTTCACTTGTCAAAGTAGGTTCAATTTCTAAATTAACTTCTGAATCAACTTCGGGGCCACAAGTTTCTCCCCTTTTGCAACCTGCTGAGACTTTAGAGGAGTAGAAGAAAAGTGCCCTCAGAAAACCTTAAAGATCCGAAGAAAAAGCATACTTTGTTTCCCAGTTAAAATCAACCATGGACAAGTGTCAAAAATTGCTGCCCAAACCCTGAATGTCATCCCCCTATATTTTACAGAAAGTAGTACAGTCTCATATTGTTTAATGGCACTATGGATATAATGAATGTCTACTTGCTCCAGTCTTTTACAGCTTGTCAAGTTTGGGTCACTAAATTGCACAGGAGACTAGAAAAGTGAACAGGCTTCCAAGGAATAATATCTTTATTGCTGAACTGGCAGGTACAAACACAAGACTTTATCCAGATGGGGTCTGTCAACAGCAGAAAAGCACACAGGAAGCATCTGTCAAACGTGGTACTTCAGCTCCCGTCTCCTGGTCCAAAGGGCACAATATCCTCCTTATCAAGTGGGTTCAACAGCTTGGAGGCAGTCTGAGGGAGAGAGGACCAGAGACTGAGCCATTAGCTCGGTCTTTTAAATGTTCCAAACCTAGTGTGAGAAGCATGTTGTGCAGTAAGCCAGCTGCTGATCCTACAAAGGGGGCAGGTAAGTGTGTGTTTGTTTCCCATTGAAATATTGTTTCAGAGGGAGTTTCTGAAGGGCATTTGTATCATTCATAATTTCCTCCTCACGATCCTGAACGAGGATGAGTCCCTGAACCAGATTTAAATTCTGATCCTTACAGTTTTGCTTGGAAGCAAGCAGAAATGTTTTAGGAGTAACCACAATGACTACTTTTGCAGCTGATGTACATTTTTTCATTTCTGTATAAAGCACATGGAGTAGCTAAACACTGAAAAATAGAACTGGCGACGGTAAAGTATTTTTCAAAACATTACAATGAAAGAGGGCAGAGAAGAAAAAATGTAAAATGGCAAATGTCTTGGGCATTATGATTGCTTGTAGATCTGAAACTCATAGTACAAAGAGGCTATCATTTTCAATTGACAAGAAAAGAAGAGAGAAGAGAGAATTAATTGTTAAGACTAGCAGGGTATGTCATTTGGGAATACTATTTAGAGCGCATACGGAATGCAACAATTCATGAAGTAAAGGTGTGTTTAGAGACATCTTTTTGCTATGACCTCCTACTTAACAAAATCTTAGAATTGGCAGGAAAAAAAAACTCCAAGGGATATTTAAGTTATCACTGACGACAAACGCAAAATGAGATGATTATATATAGGTAATAAATTATATCATGAAGGAGTTAGGCATGTTCAGTGCTTTATGATTTTTTACCCACAGCTCATACAGGCAAAGCTAGTGGTCGGTAGTCACAGAATATGTCAGTAAAGAAGCACTGGAGTCTCTAATCATTGTAGTGCACAAAACCATAACTGGTCTACTAATTAATTTTCATGGTGAAACCAGAATATACCTGGACAAACAAGTGACACAAAACTCTCAACAATATGTGCCCTTACATCCAAGCATTTGCTACAACATCTTCATGCATGCAGTACATAAATTCTTCAGTCTTCACTTTGGGGTTGCTGGAGGTCTGAGTCAATACTGGCAGCACATGAAAAGAAGTGGGAATGACCCCTAGATGAGGAACCTGTCCATCATAGGGTCCACTCATGCGCATACCTACATTCGCACTTACTGTAAACTGGGCCAGTTTAGAATCACTCCTTAATCTAACATTCACATCTGTAGAATGGTATAAGAAAAACAGAAAAACCACATACATATAAAGAACTTGCTACCTCCATATAAACATGTTGCTGAGTTCAGTATTTCCATTCATTTTATAAAGCATATCTAAAGCTAAGCACTCTTAGTATGTTTTCATTTTCTGAATGGATACAATATAATACAATTTGCATTTTTAGCAGCATGTTTTAAAAAATAGAGGAGCAATTAAAAATCATTAAACACTCTTTTATTATGGGTTTTACATTATGCTGTGGTCATAACATTTTTTCTTTCACTTTCCTAAACAGTTTCATTTTAGCATATTCATTATAATTCATGAGTATAAAAATTAAACATTAGCTCACAAAGGCAGTGATGAAATATATTCACTAATAATTTATTGAGAAAATAAATATATTCAAAAAACTGCTGAGGATTATATGTGTAGATAATAAAAGGTAACAACAAACCAGCCTGTGTGATATACTATTTTTGTATTTGCAGAATGCAGTATTGTTCTGTCTACTTAATAATTTGCCACCTGGTAAAATTTTGTTCTTTGTAAATTTAGATATTCATATTTACTGTACAAAGAAAAAATAATAATTTACACTGGACTGTAAAATATGAAAAATTAGGATACTATTCAAGACTGTATAAAAATCTATATTTGGCAAACATTTGATATGTGGATTCTGCTGTATCTAATGTGCCAAGCTCTTGGTACACAATGCTGTAATAAGATACTCACTTATAATAATAAGATAAAATCAGTAATTTACCAACAACCATGTTGTCTCTCATGTTATTAATGAGGACTCTTGCTCTATTACTTGTTCTCTTAACTCACTATAGATAGATAGATAGATAGATAGATAGATAGATAGATAGATAGATAGATAGATAGATAGATAGATAGATAGATAGATATGTAGTGTCACAGGTGGCTGGGGGGGTGACCCGGCCAGGATGCCCCAGAGGACCTGAGGAGGGCTTACGCCTCCCCCAGACCACATGGGGGCAACCACCCTGGTGGCTATGGGGACCACAGGTACAGAGCTTTGAAGCTCAACCCTGTAGGGGCCCGTGGTCACCGCCAGGGAGCGCCCCAATGCCTAAGAAGCCCTGGACTTCAACACTTCCACCACACCCAGAAGTGCTGGAGGGAAGAGGATCGGGACACCCGGAGTGCTTCCGGGTGTGCAGCAGGCACTTCCGCCACACTGGGTAGTGCTGGCGGAGGATTGTCGGGAGGCACCTGGAGCACATTGGGGTGATTATAAAAGGGGCCGCCTCCCTCCGTTCAGGGGCTGGAGTTGGGAGAGAAGGAAGGACAAGGTCTTGGAGGAGGCAAGGAGGCGGCCTGAAGGAAAAGGCATTTGAGAGTTGGCCTGAACTTTGGGGACTTTAGGGGTTTGTGGTGCACTTTATTCTTGTACACAATGTATAATAAACATGTTGTGGGTGATTTGAATGTGTCTGCCTGTCTGTGTCTGGGCCATCTTCCACAGTAGCTAAAATTGCATCAAATTCATGTAAGACACCAAAACTGTTTTTGTGTCTAAACAGGTTCAAATGAAATAACTGTTATACTTATACCAGTGGATGTAGATCCAATTTCATCATTTTCTTCTGTTCCTGAAACAACATCGGAATTGTCTCTCCAAGACAGTCATTTATCCTCAATCAATCTTCTGATAGTTTAGAAAACTAGATGTTCATAGTGCCAGCACAGAAGTGGAGCTGTTTCCTTTATCCAGGGCCTGGGAGTACTTCCAATGTCATAAGACTGTCTCTTAGAAGCACTTCTGGATTAGGAGGAAGTCCCATAAATTGGGACTGTTAATCCCTTCAGCACCCCCTGGCAGCACCCATGAAACCCAACAGGGCTGCTCCATGTGACTATAGTTCCCAACATCCATCCATCCATCAAAATGTTCATAGATATCTTGGACATGTATATATAGTTAATTTCTTCCAAAGAAATTGAATCTCACATACAACACATTCCAGAACTTCCACTGTGATTGCACCAAAACCAACCAATGATGTTTTTGTTATAAAAATTCTGCTGGGACCACATGAACCAGGAAAAGAGAGGATATCAGATGGATTGGAACCACCCTGAGAAGCAGTGCAGATAGAGAGAGAGAGAGAGACAGAGATAATAAAGCAGAACTGATGACATCTGTACCTCTGCTTAAATCAATGGACCTGATTAAATGTCTCCTGACAAGAAGGAATTCCTTAAGAACGAATGTGGCTTGATTCTACTCAGCTCATGGAGTTGGAGGAAGTGAACACTTATTGAGGTTACCTCTGTCTCCAAATGAGCAATGTGTGGAGGAGCTGGTGGCATAAATGAGCAGGCAGGAGACTCTTAGGGTTCAGGTATGTGTACAAAGGTTCTTCAGACTCCAGCAATGTATTAAAATATTTTAATTAGCCAAGACAGATCAAGAATGCACAGCACATAGATCTTCCTCATCTATGCAGAAAACGTAGCTATGTTTACTTTCTTTGTTAGTTGATGGATTTTATAAGATGTTGCAATTACACAGAAGCTTCATCAACATCAGCATATGGAAATCATATATAATCATCCCATATTTATTAATATAGTCTTATGGCTTTAGTTATATGACAGGCATTTGATGGTTACTCAAGGACAGCAGCTGCACTATGGAAAAGTACTAACTAGAAGCACTAAAAGGACAACAGGAACTTAAGAGCTTATATTGTTAAAGCATTTCAAAAATGATTTCTTTCACAATACTTACCTTTTTGTTCTTTCATAACAATGCATGCAAGGTAAAATGTTCTAGGTGAAAAAACTATTGACCTCTACATCATAGAAAGATATAAGACTTAAGGCTATCTTTATGTGTTCATCTTCTTCCAAACAAAAATTACATAATAACAAACATGACAAATAATAATTCAGAAACTAAAAAAAAAGGAAACTATACTTAGGCCAGGGAATAACCCATGGGCAAAACATAACATAATCTTTTTGCTGTAAAGTTTTAGCATGGGGTCATGATTCATTTTTAGCAGGACATTCTGGGACTATGAGAACCGCTGAAATGATTAGATGCTAGTTTTGATGACTCATGACATGGCAGCAATGATTTATATGATGGTCAGTGTCATTAAACAATCGTCCAAGTTTTGGAACAGCAAGGGAAAGACATTTGCAAGAGATGTTGTGTTCTAATAATAAAAAGAAAAACAAAATGGTGTTTATTAAAAGATTCTTTTGGTAACACATGTAATATTACAACTTTAACTTTTGGTTTAGTTCCTGAAAGTTTTGGTCAACAATCTAGCATCTCTCTATGCTGTGACCTTTACTGTGGACAAGTGGTTTTGCCCCTAAAGAAAGACTTTACTGTACTTCACCACCTGCTAAACAAAATCTGTATGAAAGGACCATCATTATACCCCACGTAAATGTAACAATCAATACATTAGAAAACAAGCAAACAATAAGCAAATGATATAAAGAAAATATATTTTCTAAATGAATAATACCTTTAAAAGCTGTGGCGGATGGCCAGGTCCCATGCCGGGCTGGGACTCCCCTTCGATGTATGTTCCGGGGGAGCAACCATGGGCTGCTCAATACCTTTCCCGGGGCGCTTGGTGGCAGCCTTCCTGGCTGACGTTGGTGCCTCAGCTTCCCGCAGGGCTCCATGGGAGATGGAGTTCTCCACAGCCCTGTTGGGATCTGGGGTGGCTGCCAGGGGGCACTGCATGGGTCTCTGAGCCCAGCTGGACGAATCTTCAACCCCACCCGGGAGTACAACCGGAAACAGGTGATTAAGCACCTGGAGCACTTCCAGGTGGGCCATAAAAGGAGCCAGCAACCTCCACTCAACAGGCAGAGTTGGGAGGAGGAGGACGAAGCTTGATGGGAGGAGTGGTGGTGGTGGTGCCGCCGCCAGTGCCAGAAGGGAGTGTTGTGTTGGAGGATTGTGCTTGTTTTGGACTGTGTTGTGCATGTGTGGATTATGGGGAATACGTGCCCCACGGTTGACGAAAAATAAAAGTCTTTTGTGTTTTTACACGTGCCTCCGTGTGAGTCTGTGCCAGGTCAGGTGCAATACAGTGCCTTTATTACAAAGCATACCAGTAAACCAAGTCTCTGAATGCTGACTGCTAGACTCAAACAGGTATAGTGTTACAATTAAAGGATCGACCTGATCCTGTGATATTAAAATTATTCTATTTTTCCTATCAAGAAGGAAGCTAATGTGTATGCTGCATCTTACCAGCATGGATAACATCAAGAAGTTTTTTTCTCCACAAGTTGTGCTTGCTTCCATCAACCCATTTCATCAGTGGTGTATTTCCTACTGTATGATGATTATTGGCTATGATTTCTGGGCAGTGGCCCATTCTCCATTCACCTTTGATAATGTTGTGAAAAAAAACTAGAAAGGTTTGCTGTCTTATCATTTATATTCTTATAAAAGCTGTCTGGTGCCACCAACAACATACAGTAGCTTTCAAAGTGCTTAAATGATCAGTCTTGCCCATAATTCTTCTACACTTCAAATACGCATGATCCATTAACCTGACTCTCCACTACAAATAGTTTTATCTGGTCATATAATATTGTCACAGAAGAATTAGTCAGTTACTTGGAAAGGGCAGATGTAGCTAAAGTTCTAAATGACTACTCCGAAAACTAAAATCAGTACTCAATCACTTTCACTAAATATGGAAATTACAGTTACCATCAGCTCAAGCAAAAATCCTTGTAAAGATACAGCACATAAATACATGTTGACCTAAATTTTGAAATCAAGATAATGTAATTTCTGTTGGGGCCAAAGAACTGATATTCTCTACTTTTAAAGTATAGGAAAGTCATAATTGTTTAATGACCTTGCTAGGTCCTTGTTAGCTGACAGACATCTTCCATTTTTTATGTTTTATAAGTGTTTCCTAATTTTTCCTTACTTATTTTATATACCATATATAGGAAAATGAAGTTACTGTTGCCAGTAATAAACAAAATAACAGTAGCTTCATTGTGAACAGGTTTAGAAAAAATGTATATGTAATTAAGGGAGTTCAATAAGCTATTGAGGTCATAGCAGAATGAAGTGAAAGGGAAAAAGAACTCATTGTTGCAGGCCATTAACCTCACTGCTTGTGACTGTAACTAACAGGAGAACATAATTCGGTACAAAGGAACAATCTAGTAATGCTGCTGGAAATGCTCAGTCGGCTATGAGCAGAGACCTGATTAGGAGACTGTTACTGGAGATGGAGGTAACCTTAAAAATAAATAGTAAACTAAAGCAGAGTATCCTCTAATAGAGCAGTGATTGATAAGCTTTGGTTACTTAAAAGAAAATGAAAAAGAAAATGTATTTGAATGAGTTGTGGAAGTGATCTAAAGCTTTTGCATTTAAGGTTAAAGGCTCAAAAAGAATTAAATATTAACCAAAAATTGACATGCAGCTTTGCCTCATCCAGGGGTCTGTACAAATGGTGCTCAATCTAATTCTGATTTAGAGACCTGAAAAGCTACAAGTTGAAAATTGTCAGCCACAACCTTATATACTGCACTGCTTTTACTAATATTTGTCTGAACCTTAAATATGAAAGACTTGTTTGAAAATCAAAATATGATAAAAAGTTAACTGTAAGGGACTCAACTTCTGCCTCTCATTGGCTTTCTTGTAATCCTTATCAATCTGAAACAGGGCATACTAATTGGGGAAGCTCAAGGATAACTTTCAAAGATGGGCATGACAATGGGAACTCTAGGGGGCTGTGCTTTTAGACGGCTTTCAATTAAAGGGTCAGCCAACCCCAGAACACAAGTCCACTATAGTGGGCAGTATGGAGACACCTATCAACTTGGGAGACCCTTACTTTTCTTTCTGTGATCCCCCAAGGTGTCGTAACCAAAGCAATGTTACAAGATAATTATTTCCTTCCATTTATATATATCTTGGTTCTTGTGCGGATGCTTGTTGGTGCTGCATTTTGTGTTAACTGAAGGAAAAAATAGATTGATCTGACCTGGGTAAGTAAAATAGTAATCAAATACACATTTAACTGAATTACCTTTTAATGTAAAGAGTGTCATGGATTTTGAAAATTTATATTTTATTTTATTTTTTGCCCACACAAATAAAACTGAACTTAATCTTACAAGCACAGTTATCAAAGTGCCTTATCTGCCTGAATTGTATCTACTTAAAAGAAATATTTTGCTCAAGATGGACAGGATGAACTTACAACTTACAGGTAATTAACATCAAAGCATCTCCTCATCCTGATGTGTACTTCACTTTTAAAACATCTGTGCCACCCCTAAGACTAGGAATCAACAAACTGGTTTACAGCTTGGGAAAGGAAGGGCAGAGCAAAGTCATTTATTATATGGACAGCCAGCCAATCAAATGTGTGTAACATCACATGTTCTGGAAATCCACGTGGAATTTTAAAATACATATTGTCTAAGAGTGACATCAGAAGAAGAAACAGCGACAACAAAATGGCGATATCAGCAGAAGAGACAAAGACACATGTGACCACTTCATCTTAACATCAGAAGATGTAACTCATGCATTTCACCAATTGCTGAATCAAAAAGCCATCCTGGGACATTCATCTTTGACATCTCTAACTTTTTGTAAACTTTTTCTAATGACTTCATATATCTAGACATTTTCATTTCTGTTCTACTCTGCTAGTACTATTGTTCTTTAATAAATACCAAGTTTCTTATAATTATCTGTATTTTGTCTTTATATCTAGAATGATTGAAGTAATAAGGTAAATATTTAGAGCACCTGGAGCAGTAAGAAAGTGCCATATGATCAGAACTCCAAGGCTTTATTGGGCTGAGGAGTAAAGCTCATCCAATAGTGAACAATATGTTAAAGTAAGACATCAGTGGTTGATAAATGGCCTATAGCCAAGGATTTTGAGCCTTTGTATATTTGAATATATTCGTCAAGAACAGTAACAGAGCTGAGACTTGATCTCAGAGGCACAACTTTGCAGTACCTCTGCTTCAGTGGTGTTTGCATTTAAATTGTGGAGGGCCCATATACTTATCTAATGTTAACATGAACTTAACTAATAAATAATGTCTGTCATTCTTTTGCTAATGAGTAGCAAGATATGTCAGTTCACACACCTTTCACTTTATTTCACTTAATAAAAAACTATGGGATGCTACTTCGATTGGCATCAGATTATTGTGAAATCCTCTGACATTGTCATCTGAAAAAAATAAGCAATAAAGATTTCAACGTCACAAAACGAACAGCCTTGGAACCATGTACTGCTTTGGAAAATCTGTTGGATATGATCTTCTTAAACTGAAACAACTCCTCAAGTTTGCAGACAAATGGGTCTGAAGTGAAAAATGACAAACTTCAATAACACAAACAGAACAATGCATGACTCGAACTGCACCCCACATATCCTATAGCAGCGCTAACCACTTTGCAGTAGATATTTGCTATCTCTAATAATTAAACAGATATTAAGATATCTCTTCTTTTAAATTAGCAGTCAATACACATTAAAGGTGTAACCCTGAATTAGATCAAGTAGATATGGGAAATGCATGGGTGATGGATAAATACTGTAATCTACCACATTTGCCTCTGGTTATTTGAGATTTTGAATCCTTTTTGTAAGGTTTATTACATTTCTTTCTGGTGATTCAAATACAGGAAGAATCAGCTATAAAATTAAGATTGTTGTTCAAAGCACAATTATTTGGTACACCACCACAGAATGCTTGTCCAAAACATAACAAGATAACAAAGAAAATAAAAGTACTTTAGAACACTGAGCAAAAAATGGAAAGGACCGACATTCAAAAGACTTTAGGACAACCATAGAGTTAAGTGACATCACCCAGGAGAAGTTGCAACTTCTTTAGTTTAGTTAATTACTAGAGGATGCTGAACAGGTATGAAAACCATTTCTGGTTTGGTATGATTGATTGTATATTGAAGAAAGGACTGAGCATAATAAACGCAAGAATCATTATTTGGTGATTTCTTCTGTTACGTTCCCAACTGTTAAAAAACTTGAAATAAAGAAGACTCAATGTTTTTAACTGAAATTACAAACCTATATATATATATATATATATATATATACAGTATATACTGTATATTTTGAGGGGCCGTTCAGGAAAAAAAGATTGCTTCATAAATATATACATTGGTTCAGATATATATATCGGTTCAGATATATACATTGGTTAGGATACATTGGTTGAGATATATACATCGGTTTGAATACATCCATTCAGATATATACATTGGTTTAGATAAATTGGTTGAGATATATATAGATCCGTTCTGATATATATATATTGGTTGAGATACATCCGTTCAGATATACAGTATACATCAGTTTGAATATATCCGTTCAAATATAATCACCTTTGACAGATACGCGTAATCAGTAGTATGTGCAACCCACGATTTGTGAGTTTGAGTGTGTGTGTTGTGTGCGTGTACCTGCTTGTGTGTGGTTTTGTCAGATTTACTATCAATGTAACCCAACCAATGTATATACTGTATCTGAACCAATGTATATATCTATGAACCAATCTTTTTTTCCTGAATGGCCATTCATAGTATATATATTTAAAAGCATATGGAGATTTCCAACTCACTTTTCTTGTGAAACTAGAAGTTAAAATTTTATTCTAAGAAGCATCTATTTATGCATTGAATTGAATTATACTGCAAAACGTCAAACCACAATGCAGCCTTTGTTTCAATCTTGAAGATTTTTTTTTTAATGGATCAAGATTGGGAGTCTACTGCAACTTAAAGTAGAACATTTGGCAGATATGGTTCAAAACTAGAAGAGTGAAGAAAAAATTAATTTAGGACTCTGTTAAATAAAAGGAGCTGCAAATTAACTGCAGACAGAAGGTGATAAATTTAAGTTAACAAATAAGCAACCAATGTCTAGAAAAAAAAACACATGAAACTACCACAAGTTTATATTAGAAAGGCATGATGTGCCACTTGTGACACATTCTGTTTTAGGCAAGAAGGGTTATCATCAGAAGGGCAAAGCTTGACTTCACTGCTGCGAACACAATAGCAAAGTCACATACTTATGGAGGAGTTGAATTGGTGTGGCCTAACATGTAATGCATTGTAAACCACAAAAATTAGTTTACAAAACACGTTTTCTTGCAGCTAATTGTTGATTTTTTTCCAGTAAGATTAGGAAAGGTGATAAAAGTGAGTCAAAACTGAGTCATTTTCAGTTTTTTGTTAAAAAGCTGTACAGACCTGAAATAGTGGATAGAGAAAAGAAAGTAGTGAAGGCAGTTTTGGTATCACACTACATGTCAGTGCATCACAGAAACTCTTGTAAAGAAGAGCAAATGAGTACCTCCTTGGAATAAAGTACTTCTCCTACTAGAACAATCTAAGAAAACTAATCTTGTTTAGTCCTGAATAGAGAATGCTAAATGGGGATCTAATCTACCTAATTCTCTTCAAGTATTTTCACCAATAATTTTAACCAAATTCACTACTCTTTGGACAACCCGGAAAGTTTAGTGAGACTGCTGCTTTTCTCTTCACCCCTAAAGCTTAGCTTCTGCTCCACAGTCGCCAGCTTTAGAGTGCTTCACTAAGCAGACATGTCTTAAACGTTAGACCAGTTAACACAAGCGTCAATATTGACTTAAAGCAGTCTAGAGCCAGAGTTAATAAGTTGGATTTAATTTTTGTTCTAGGTGCACAGTCTAACATGTGTAAAGAAGGACAGAAATAGGTTGGTATTCCAGGTGGAGTGAACACTGATCCTTTATCCAGCTAGGAAGTCTTATTAATGATTCTCCCAGTAGGGATTCTAACAAGATGGAAGGACAGAAGGAGACTGTATTCTAGGGCCAAGGGTTCCCCCAGTACACTGGTTGGCAGCATCCCTCTGGCTTAGCTTCTGTTTGGACACCCTCAGGACTGCATGGGAGTTGTAGTTCTGGAGGGTAGCTCTGTGGGGGTCTACAGGTAAAACTAGGAGGTTCTGCTGGGAGGAGGCTCCACTGTTAGCTGGAGGTTCTGCCTGACCCTGAAGTGTTTCCTGGGTATGGTGCTGATATGCTGGAAGTACTCCCTGGTTCAGATTAAAAGTCCTCCACCTCACCCAGGGAGTGGAGAATGATGAAGCTTACCTAGGATGGAGGCGGTGGAGGTAAAGGAAGGAACAAAGTAAAACTGTTGAAGTTTCTGCTTTGTGGAAAATATATTATGCCCAGTAAGAGACTCATTTTGAGCCTGTGACTTGAATCTGGCAAAGTTGTGACTGTTGTTTGGGGTCTTAGATGCCCCTTACAGGTAACACATGCTAATTATAAATTCAGTATATTTAAGTTACATACAGTACATCATGTTGAAACAAAAGATGATACAATAAGTGCATGTATCTACAGTTATAAAGCATCAAATCATTATGCCCCAGATTTCAACTTGTTTGGTCAGCTGGACCCCTTGAGTCTCTATGGACACTCTGCAATACATCATGATGCGGACAACCTGTAGAAACTGCAGTAGAATATTGCAAAGGTCTAAAAATAGATCTATCATTGGTTACAACACATCAATTCCAAGGTACACCAAGTGCCAGAGCAGGATGCTGAAACGTAAAGGAGAATGCAAATGACCTAATAACATAAAATAATTAAAATAATTGCTGCAATTATTAAAAGCATAATCACCGATCTTAGCACAAGCTCTGACAAGTGTGTTAGGCTGAGACACAGCATTCCAGGCATTGTGGGCCCAATATTCTAAAGGATGTGCCATTTCCAGTTTTAATCAGGCATGCATCTTGAATCTTAACTAGGAAAAGAAACTCCGAGCACATTTCTCCAGTTTTGATGTCACTACACTGGTTACCTGTGTCATTCAGAATTGACTTTAAAATTCTGCTTATAGTTTACAAAGCCTTAAATAATCTCGCTCCATCTTATATATCAGAATGTCTGACACCTTATATTCCAAATCGTAACCTTAGATCTTCAAATGAGTGTCTCCTTAGAATTCCAAGTGCTAAACTTAAAAGAAGTGGTGAGGTGGCCTTCTGCTGTTATGCACCTAAAATCTGGAATAGCTTGCCAATAGGAATTCACCAGGCTAATACATTAGAGCACTTTAAAACACTGCTAAAAACACATTACTTTAACATGGCTTTCTCATAACTTCATTTTAGTTTAATCCTGATGCTCTGTATATTCAATTAATTATCATTATTATTCATGGTGGCTCCAAAATCCGTACTAACCCCTATTCTCTCTTCTGTTTTTTTTTCGGTTTTCTGTGGCGACCACCACCTAATCAAAGCACCATGATGTCCCTACATTGATGGATTAAAGACCAGAAGTCCATGTGACCATCATCAACTTCTTCCATGAGAACCCTGAATACAATGAGGACTGACTGATGTCATTTATGTTAGGTAGAATGCCTAGAGGGGGCTGGATGGTCTCATGGCCTGGAACCCCTGTAGATTTTATTTTTTCTCCAGCCATCCAGAGTTTTTTTGTTCTTTCTGTCCTCCCTGGCCATCGGACCTTACTTTTATTCAATGTTAATTAGTGTTCTCTTATTTTAATTCTTATTTTGTCTTTTTCTTCTCTTTCTTCATCATGTAAAGCACTTTGAGCTACATTATTTGTATGAAAATGTGCTATATAAATAAATGTTGTTGTTGCATGATATAGTATTGGCATGAAGTTGGAACTTAACATTGTACTTTGCATGCTAAGAGGATGATTTCAATATCAGTTCTAAACTTATCTGCAATTATATTAGTGCCATACCGTTGTAATTATTAGTTGAAGTATGTAACCCTTGCGGATGTACTTTGTGTCATATAACATATATGAATTGAACAGAGTGATGGTAAAGCATTACAGTATTATGAAGTTTGCTGGTTTGAAATAAATACACTACCTTTTTACGGTTCTGTAAACCAGGAAAGCAACCTAATTTTGCAATATGCTTGCAGATTTTAGAAGCTGTGAAAATGTGATGACTAAAGATTAAATTAGTGCCAGCAATGACAGTACATTTCAGAAGGATAGAGCTAAAGTAAAAAGCCCAGCCTTTTTGAAGTCAGAGTTGACAGTACTGCTTTTCTCTTTCCAGAATTATGTCCCACTTGGAGGACTTGTTTTTTTCTGAATTTAAAGACAACTAGTCTTTCACTTACTCATGTATTTGTCACAGGTGTCTGGTCACACTTATAGGTAATCTAACTTAGACACCATTAAAATATCCGACTACGCCACCCAGTTTTATTAAGAGACTGGGAACTCCTGAAATTTACCAATAATAGCACACAGGTTTCTTTAAATTGGGCGGTGAGTAAACAGACAATGAAAGTCACAACAGTAATTTCAGAAAAAGGCAACAGTAAGTTCTATTGTACAAGACAATATAAGGTACATTAAAAAGATAAATGAACATAACAGAACCTAAACATATCAGGAATTAATTTCCTTTTTTATAAAAGGAAAATACACAGTCCACACTCTAAAAGTCCGTAAAAACAAGAATTGGAGGATACAACCTTTAGTGGTGCAGAGTCCAGTTTGGGCACTGTGTTACCCCAACACTTAATTGTTCATGGATGCACTCTGTTCCCCGGCAGAAGTTGTGTCAAATTGTTGACTCCCTGTCAGCGTCTCTTCGTTGTTCCTTTTTCTTCCACTCTGGGCTCCTTGTGTGGCTGGGACCTAGGCACGCCTCATTCCTCGTCTGTCAGCTTTACTGGGTCCTTTCATGCAGATTCCCTCTCTCGCTGAACCCACAACTGGCGTCTCCTTGTGGAGCTGTCTCTTCCTCCCTGGAAGTGTTGCCGCCCTTGTGCCTCACGTCGTGCCAGCCAGGTACCCTTGTCTGCCTGCGAGCCCCTGTGCCCTGTCCGAGTGTCTTGGCAGCGTTTCCTGTGGGTTCTCTCCTCTGCCTTCTGCTGGCCAGCAGTTTATATTTACTTCACCCCTCTGTTGTCAGTCCTGGACAAACAGTTTAATCAATGGCACATCTAAATTGCCTGGGTTTAACAATTAATAAAAACACAAGTTAACAAAATGTATGGTTACCAAACATTAATAAGTACAGATATGCTGATTAGGAACCAATATTTCCAAGCCAGGTAAATACAGACATTCTACCAAGGCCAGACTTCAAAGTAGTGACTCCCTGGCAAGACAGCAAATACCATTAATAAGTACAGATAGCTTTTTAACTTCTCACCCCCCAGTCCCAACAGTGGGTGCCTAATGGAACCACCCAGTGCACAAAAAAAATGTAAAAGTGTCCCCCTCTGACATATTACCTTAACAAAATATTTTACTTCTTCAGTTTTGTCTTTCATTATTGCCATCTTCTTCATGTTGAACCCCTTTACATGCTAATTAACATTTTTTGAGAAGAGGTGCTTTATTGAATGCTTGTTTTGTACAACGTTTGATTATTTGTGGGATGATGTGTATTATTATTTGTCTTAAAGCAAATAGTGTTCTTAAAATATTTTAAAAAATAGTGCTATTATTTTCAGAATCCTCATACAGTACTTCTAATTTCCAAATGAACTTTTATTAAGGTGTAAAAAAAGTAACAACATGAAAGCATGTTAACATGAAAATAGTTATAAAAGTAATAACATGAAAACATGAACTTGTACTGATAATTAAATCTAAAATGCAAATCAGCCCTTGCAATTCATGGGTGCCCTATTTGCGGATCTGCTCATTTGTGGCTTTGTCATCATTAATTAAATGGAAATTATATTGCGACTTTAATGACTTATTGCAGGAAACTGCAGACAACGCTATAGCAGTCCACTTAAATGGACTGAAAATCCCAGCAACCCAGAGAGTACTGATTCTTTGGGAAGCTTTGCCAGTCACCATAAGGGCTGCTGGGTGACACAAGTTGAGGGCGCTAGTTTTAAAAGTGAGCCATAAGAAGCCACCAGGATTGCAGTCAGTGAAGTCTTTTTGTTTCAACACTTCACTGCACAACTGGATTACAATTATACCCATTGGATTACATTTTCATTTGGATTTATTTTCTTGTCCTGTGCCCACTTGTAAGTGTGACTTCATGTTGGTTGGAAAATGTCTTCATCCAGGCAGTGCCCCTGACTTCTACAAATCTTCACTTACATTGACATCACAGTAGGATAAAACTTTACGTAAGTTTAAAGAGCCTTTTCCCAGGGAATTACATTTCATAACTACACTGTATTTGCGAAACTGGTCTGTGTCATGAGTGTTTATCATTTTTTGTTTTTTGCATTTATTTAGTGTTTTATTGGATTTCTTTTGCAACTGTAATAGTAATCATTTTTGTCATTTACTATGAGGGACGTTCAAAAAGTTTCCACATTTTTTTTTAACTCTGTTTATTAAGAATTTTAAAAACAAATTACATCACTTTTCTACATAGCCACCTGATGCACCGCTGCTTTCACATCATCATCACATGAAAATCTTCTTCCCCTTAAAGCTTCTTTGAGCGGTCCAAAAAGGTTATGTTCCATAACCTCCCACTTCAATTGTCTGAGGGTTTCCAATTTGTGGGCTGCAGTGTGAGGCTGGCGTTGTCGTGCAACAACACAATTCCCTTTTACAGATTTCCTCTTCTTTTAGAACAGATTGTGGGTTTCAATTCTCTCTGAAGCATTTCACAATACGTAGCACTTGTGACAGTTCTTCCACGTTCCTGATTGGTTTCGAGAATAGGCCCTTGAGAGTCCCAGAAGACGGTCAACATCAACTTTCCTCCTGACGGTTGCATCTTGAATCTGTGCTACATGAGATGATGGATACTTCCATTGCATACTGTGCCACTTGCTTTCGGGCTTGTAATGGTGAACCCACGTTTCATCACCAGTGACTATCCGCTGCAGACAATTGTCACCTTCTTCATGGTGACGGGCCAAGTGTCAGGAGCAAACATCTAAACACTTGTGCTTATGCTGCTCTGTCAGTTGCTTAGGCACCCACCTGGCACACACTTTACTGAACTTAAGGCTGTCTTGACTCAGGGCATAGGCAGATCCAACACTCATATTCAGCTCTCCTGCAACCTCTTCAATTGTTATTCTTCTGTTTTCGCAATTCAGTTCCAGGGTTCATACTTCATTCCTCGTGGCCGTGGCTGTAGCTGGACATCTGGAATGCTCTGCATCCATCACACTACTACAGCCATTTTCAAACATTTCAATCCACTCATAGACAACTCTACAAGAGAGAACTTTATCCCCATACTGAGCACGCATGTGGAGATGAATTTTTGCTCCCGGCACATCTTCTCCCCTCAAAAAGCATATGAGAGAACGCTGTTCCTCTTTGGTGCAATTTATAATTTTCGCAGCCATCTTCACCACAGGGTGACAACTCTTATACTAAACTGCAAGGGCAGCCGGCTTGCCAGACAGAACTAGTCACATGACAACATGACACTCTCTGACATAACCAATTACTACTCTTTCCTGCCTTCACTGTTTCCAATGAAAATATAACACATTTATTATAATAAGTTATATTTTGTAAAAACTTGCAGTTCACTCAAGAACTACTGAGCTACACACTCTATCTGGGAGATTCCCACATATCTTTGTCTCAGAACCAGCATCACAAATGTGATTTGCTTGCGCAGTGTTCATTATATGTCATGTATCTCACATTTAGTGCAATAAACTTAGAATAAACTGTAATCATGGGCCCAAAATATATTCACATATTTTCACATTTGTGGGTGTTGTGTGCCCCTAACTCCTGCAAATCAAAAGATATAAGTGTATAATTATAAAGATATTTTAAGCTCCAACAATTTGTAGAGATCCTACAAAATTAATCAAGTTTAGAAAACGTCTGCTAAGAATGTTTAAATATGTTAAGGTTGCCAAACAAAACTATTTCATCATTATGCACATCTGAATCTGTTCCTCGGAGAGTCGCAGTCAGAGTAGCTGATGGACCGGTCCTTACGAATGACATTGTAGTTGTGACCTGCTGGGCTGGCTACTTTGAGCAGATGTTTAACGCTGATTCTTCAACTAGGATGTTGGATATCTCTGGGTCCAAGTTCTTGAGGCTGATTCTCCAATTAGCTGTGAACCACCCAATCTCACTGACATTGCACAGGTGGTGAACCAGCTGAGGGGAGGAAAGGCTGCAGGGATCTGTGGTATCCGGGGTGAATTTCTCCAGGCTGGTAGTAAGGCTGTCCTCCTGGCATTGCAAGCAATCTTTGCTTCTATTTGGGAGACGGGCATCATCCCAACTGACTGGAAAACTGGACTTGTCATCACTGTCTGGAAAGGGAAGGGTGATCGTCTGGATTCCAACAACTACAAGGAGATAACACTGCTCTTGGTGCCGGGGTCCTACAATATATGTTTGTAAGTTGGTGACTCAATAAAATTATGTTTGTATAGCATACCTTAATACAACAATGACAGCAGTAATACTGTGAAAATTTGACAATTCGTGTTAATTTAGTAAAAGACAGACTGTGGTTTTTAGGGGGCAAGGAGCAAATTTAAAATATCCTGTTTTGTAAGTTAGCAATTTGAGTACTATTTAGCTTTATTTCTGTGTTTAGTTTTTTTTCTAATTTTTAGCTGTAGCATAATGTAAGTTATTATTTGGAGTTTTGTAATCATAATTTTGAGGTTTTCCAGTTGTCCTCTTTATTTTGTTCCTTGGCTTTTTTAGTTTGGTAATTCTCACAAATAAGACAGAAATGGAAAAAGTAACAACATAGTCAAAAATCAGGCTAAAGTAAAAACTAAACATCAATTTTCTATTCACACAAAAATAAAAATAAAATTCATATACTAAGATTTTTTTTTCCACTAACTATCACTTACCTTTGTTGAAAGCTTTCTTTTTAGAATTTTTCCAATGCTCGGATAGCATAAACTGCATACTGCCGATTTAAATGGGTGACCGTGACACTATGACAAGGCATGCTGTAAAAATGTCCAATTGTGTGGCTACCAACAGACGTCGTTACTATAAACAATAGTGCTGTTATGACAGGAATGTGGTAAATACTCATCTAACATGGTACCAAGTTGACATCAGTCATAAAGATAAAGTAATCAAAATGATTAAAACAAAATGCTTTCAAACCTCTAAACAATAATATATAACCAGAATTGCAAACACACAATAAAAAATGCACTCAATAACAACAGACACATCCAAGTGTATAGAGACACTGCAGGGCCAATTGGCCCAGTGCCTCAGGCTTGTAGCACCTGGCACTAAGACAAATTAGCATACTACTAGAAGCAAATCATTTTGAAATATGCAATTATATTGAGAATGTAATAGAAAACTGAAAGAAATGTTAAAGAAGACAAAGCTTAAGGTTACTGTAAATATTTTAATAGTAAGTTAAATTACAAAGGGAAGCTTATTATTTATTTTGTACAACATCTGGCGGAACTGTGTCTTACTGGCCCTTAATTCTGAAACACCACTGCTTCAGCCTCATATTAAGATTTTCTATAAAATATTAAAATAAACATTAAGGGAATGATGAAAAAGAAAGTATTTTGTAAAAAAAAAAAAAAGCTAGCTTCAGGGAAGTACCTGTCCTTTTGGGATTCTAAAAATTGTTTCAGCAGAAAAACATGCCTACACATTGCAGTGTTCCTGAGATCACATTTCTGATGTTTTAACTGACATTCCCTATTAACATTTACAACAAGAGATTGAGCTTGTGAAAATAGTCTGTATGCATCTTCTAAGTGTTTTTATAATATGCTTTTGAAGTAAGAAAAAAACAAAACAAAAACAAGATTCTGTTATTTTATCACCCTATTGCAGACAACTGGTGTTGTAAAACAGTAACTGTTCTTCTCAAGCTATGCTAACACATTATTTTTGTACACAGACTGTTTCTTAGAAAGTTTCAAAGCATATTATTTACAGTATTTACTATATAAGATTAATGCCTTATTCAATAATTATTGTGAGAAGCAACAGGCAATTAGGGGTAATCAAGAGAAACATCCAGACAATCTCCCTAAGGACACATATTACAACAAACTGGAAATCACAGATACATAATGTAAGCAGTGCTTTATTGAATCTGAGAAAGACCACATTATTTCAGAACTTCTGCAGTAGGATACTTGATGTAAATAACATATATCCATCCATTTTCTGATCCCACTTGATCTACTATATTGTCATGAACCTGTGCCAACAACATAGTGGCAGGAAAACAGTTTATTGCAGTTCTTAAAGTTAATAATTTATACACCACTGTGATATATAATCTTTTCTATTTGTTTAATTAAATGAATCAATTAAAAAACAGATCTACACAAATTATAGCAAAATACAATCGAAACATTCTATAAAATTGTATTTAAAAAGTAGAAATAAAGAGGGGGCAGGACAGAAGTTTGCATAGTTTGTGTAATCTGAAACTATGCCTGGAGTCAAATGAAGCTGGGCATATTGACCGATGGCAAGAATGTATGTATAATAATTCAGGATATTATTAGTTCTTTTTGAACGTGTACATATTTGATTAGTTTCTTTAAGACAAAGAACTGTAGAAAATCATAAAAAGAGAGTGAGATCACAAAAATTTTGGTAGCCTATGAGAAAACAATACAACATCACTATGAAAACATCATGATTCTAATTGCTCTGGCTTATAACATCTACTTCTTGGTAAAAGCAGTAAGTATAGAAGAACCCTGAATATCCAATGTGGACTGATGCTACCGCAGATAACTAAAAACTTGAATAAAATAGATCAGTGCAGCCATTTTAGATTAAAATTACAGATATAAAACATTTTGCCAATTTATATGTTCATGTGATCATGTTCAAAAACATCCTCAATTGCAGGAATCACCACTCAGTCCTCCATAACTCAATGGGAAAGCAATGTTCTATGTCATGTTAAATTGGACAACATCAAATACTCTTTATAAGGCTCTGTTTAGAATTTTTTCAGAACCTGGCAAGAACTCATTAATGTAATACTAAATTAAACATCTTAGGCCTGTGATAGACCTGTTTACTTTACTTGATTTTTTTATTGTATAAAGAACCATTTTAGATTGGGCTGTTTAGTCATTTAGTGCTCCTTGTTGGATAAAGGATTAATAAGCAGTAGGCACTGCTTTTGAGGCATACTGTTCTGTTTGAAATTTTATTTAAATTTCTTTGATTGGATTGTGTTCTGAATATATATAATAATAATAATATATACTGTATATATATATATATATATATATATATATACTGTATATATACATATACATATACTGTATATATATATAGTATACAGGGCTAGGTCAAAAGAAGGTTAACAGTTGTGAATATGTGAAACATCAAGTTTATCACTTACAAGTTTGAACTTAAGTGCACTGCGCCATTGTGACATTCTTTTGAGTTAATAAAGTTAATGAAGCTTTTGAGTTAATAAAGCTATTGTAATAATCATAACCTACATATCTTTTTTCCTATGAGCAACTGAAAACCTACTTTTGCCCACCCCTCGAGCTATGTGTGTATATATAAATATATATATATATATATATATACAGTATATATATATATATATATATATATATATATATATATATATATATATATATATATATATATATATATACAGTATATATATAAAATATGAGTGTGTGTAAAATAATTGTTCATTCAGAAAAACAAGTAAAATACAAAACATCAATATATACAACTAACATATAATCAAATAGAGGGAAAGCATATTCAATTATTTTAAATAGTTTTTTATAAATTTCACAAACCACACCTCTTAGCCCTACACATATAATCAAATATCAATTTTAAAACATCACCACTACACCCCAGTACACACCTCCTACTCTGCACATATAATTAGATTAATATCTGTTACAAATTAATGACTTTGCCACCACTACACCCTAGTTCACACCTCCTACTCCACACATAAATTCAGAATAACATCTGATATAAATAATTTCCCTCAACCAAACCTCAATACACTTCTCCTACCCTGCACAAACATTCAGATATGTATCTGATAGAAATAAATGACTTCACCACCACGTCACCCTAGTACACTCCTCCTCAGCAGCTCCTGTGCTTAGAACATTTTTTCACATTTCTAGCTACAACATTCTCAGCTGCTACTCCGTATGCAGACATCTCTGTTTTATCAATGCTTTCAGTGATGTTATCTGCAGGTGTTGACCTGGTCATAGTTGGGGAGCACATCTTTGGGGCACTCTGATTTTCTATGCATGCTGGGTCAATATCTTCTGTAGCTGGATGGCCTGCTTCTCGTTCAGTTGCCAATGATGAGCCAATCTTTGCCATTATTGTTTTATTCTAATCCTTAGCACTTTAATCAGGATCGTCAAACAAATCCACTTAATTTTCAAAAATAAATCATTCTCAGCTTCATCTAATAAAACCAAACCACCCTCTCTGTTCCCTCCTGAAGTGCCAGGTGCATCAAAATCATCTGTTATCTCACTGAATTTGCACTGACTCACCTTATGTCCTGTTTGTCTGTCCATATTAGAAACTTGAATTTGAAATTTGTGTTCAAATTATACAATATAATCAAAGCTGAACTTTAGAGCCACATCATGTTCACTGTGTTATTCATTTATGACCATTTATTCTTATCTTTTGAATAATCAGCATGTTTTAAATCCAGACATGTACACTATAATGGAATCCAGGTGATTTCTGTCATAGCCTGCTAGTATTTTTTAAGTCCTTGCAAGAGAACATATTTTTTTTTAAATGGAGTACATCCTAAATAATTACTTTCTTAGTAGGAGTTGCAAGCATTAGTACAGTGAACAAAGCTCCATTTATAACTACTTCCTGCTGTACTAGAGTATGCACCAATGCCTTAGTATTAAAAAAAACACTATTTTGCACATCCTAGGCACTGATCTTACATCCTTACTTCCTACTAATTTACCTATCCCAATCACGCAATTTTCCACAGAAATCATGGAGTCTACTATGAATCTGACAGCATGCTGCTTAGACAGATTGTCAATGCTGGGCAACTGCATCCCAGGTCGCATCCCCTAAACCCCAGACATTGTGGCAAAGCCATAGCCACAGTATTAAAACTAATAAACTTTATAAAGGAAAGAAAAAATGCAACAACATCCCCCCCCACCAAAAAAATAGTAGAAAAATGAAAAATGGAAAGAGGTATGAGTACTAACTGAACCACAGCCATGCACACCATCCGGTAAACCGCAGACATGCCCTTGAAGACCAAACAAATTGAAAGATAGAGACAAGGCAGATAGATAGATAGATAGATAGATAGATAGATAGATAGATAGATAGATAGATAGATAGATAGATAGATAGATAGATAGATAGATAGATAGATAGATAGATAGATAGATAGATAGATAGATTCACACACATATTTTGGTCTGAATGCACACCAGAATACTGTAAAGGCAGAAAATTAAAAAGAAAGAAGCCTTCTCACTTGGGTGTCACAGCCACAGTGAGGCATTATACAGGTGTATTGCTGTTGGTATAAAGAAGCCCCAGTTGCGTTTCTTGACACACCTATGCTAAATAATTCGTTGGCTGAAAGTCCTCAGTGTTAGTGAGTCAGAGAGAGGAAGTGCAGCATTAGTCATAATAGCACTCAGTTTTGTTTTCATTCTCTCCTTTGCTGCTACCACCTGGATGTCCAGAATGCGTCCTATATTTGAACTTGCTCTATTAATTAGTCTGATGATTTGGTGGGCCTCTCTTGAAGTGATATTTCCATCCCAGCACACCACAGCATAGAATATCTCAATCCCCATCACAGAGTTATCAAAGATGTGAAGGATGTCACTTCCCACATTATAGGACCTCTGTCTCCCAAAGAAAACAGCTTGCTCTGCCCTTTCTTTTCCAAGAAAAATACAACCTGACATTAACGTGGACCCCCAGGTACCTGTAGGAGTGTACCACCTCTACATGTATTCCTTGAATAGTGGCAAGACATAGAGGCTCTTTGGTATGGTGAATGTCAATAACCAGTTCCTTGGTTTTGTTAAAGTTAAGATGCAAACAATACTCTTTGCACTAAGAAACAAACTTCTCCACATGAGTCTTATATTTTGTCCCACAGGCAAATTGCAGTGGGTCCAGGTGGTTCATCACAGGAGGACTCCTATAGTCCAAGACCAGTCTCTCAAAGGTCTTCATGATGTGAAATGCAAGTGCCACTGTTCTGTACTCATTAAGTGAGAGGCATGCGCTTACCTTCTTTGGAACAGAAACAATGCAAGATGACTTCCACAGCAGTGGCACTTTCTGAAGCCTTAGGGATATTTCTCTTAAGTATATGTGAGTACACAAGCGGCGGACCTATACCAATGGGTTTCCCCTTGAATACAAGTAAGACTGGTCTTAGAATCTTTACATTGTTGTGTTGTGGTATATTTGATATAAAGAGTTTCAGTTTCTTGTATTAGAAAATTGTGTGGCCTTTCAATTTTTCGGGTATCAGCTACATACCCTTTGTTATGATATCTTTGAACTCTATGTACTACATATGTACTACATTAAAGGTCACTGAGTACATTTTAACACATTACTGTATAATAGTTAAGACTAAAGTAAATAGCAAAAATGAAGTGGTTTATTTTTGGGCTATCTGATTTTTTTTTTATTAGAATGACATATTCAGAGTTCCATTTATCATCTTGTCATGAATAAATAATGCAGCGTGAAGACAAAAATAGTTTACCACATACCATCTCCCTTCTTGGGAAAGCTCCAGTTAAATGCCAAACTGATGCTACTGTATACTTGGATGTGAAAGAGCTGAAAGTCTAAGCGTTTCTTTCACATTTTTAATTTGGACTGGAGTACATCTTATTTTTGTCATCAGATCATAAGGATTTATAAATAACTCTCCACTATAATGTTCAATCTGTCAAATTTCTTTAGATGACAACATTTGCATTTATTCTCTGCTTGATGAATGCAATTAGCAGGGTTGCTGTTCCTGTTTGATATTTTCTGTAACATGTTGTACATTTCAATTGAAACATGATGATATCCATAAATAGTGGGCAACTTATGTTTTTCTTAATAACTGAATTAGCTTCAGTGTAGATAAAATGTGCCTAATTTTGTGATGGAAATGAATATGTATCAATTTTCTTGATCAGTTTTGAAATTTATAGTCAAATTATGAAGTTTAATCATCCTCATCAATTAATCTACAGGTTAGTAAGGAAATAAGATGAACCTAGAGGTGCAACATTTGTACTTGATGTACAAACAAAGGGAAGATCCATCTTCTTACTCTTAGGGTAAAGAATTATGGTGAGGGCAATTAGTGATGATGGAAACTTAAATAGGGGGCCCTTAGTTCAGTAGGTAGCGATGAAGAGGTTGATTGCAAGATAAATGGGCCCCCTGCAGGACAGGCAGGAGAGTCCTAAAACTACAGTTCCCAGAGGTAAGAGGGATGTTTCTGACCCTGGAATGATTCAGGAATTATCCCTGGCTGGGACTTGATCACACCTTCTGGCCAGACCTCTGATGAGCTTGGAGTTGAAAGTGAAATAAGGCAAGGACACAGCTGGCAGAAAGATGCAAGGGTTGAGGAAAGAGGTATATAGGGAGAGACAACTAGAGATTATTCAGTAAAAGGTAATTGTACAAAATACAGAGAAAATAAAAAAATCCAACATCCCTTTGAACCTTACCTTGACAGTGCAGTTGTTCTTCTTATTAGACAATATAAGTTACCTCTTATTAGACAATATAATTATTACAGAGGTAATTATATTGTCTAATAAGAAGTAACTTATATTGTCTAATAAGAAGAACAACTACACTGTCAAGGTAAGGTTCAAAGGGATGTTGGATTTTTTTATTTTCTCTGTATTTTGTACAATTACCTTTTATTATATTAATTTTCTCCCTTGGGTCATTTATTTAAAACATCCCTTTTGTAATAGTTTGGCCTCTTTGGCTTTCATACTGTGTTCAGTGATTGCTCCTGGATGCCTCTAGATCACTAAACATACATATACAATCTTTGATTATTAAGTACCATAGCAGCTAAACCTGCTTCAGTTTCTAGATGTAAGTCTTCTAATTTGCATCTGCCTGATTGCGGGAAGTCCACTTTTTGTGATGTAGTAGTTTTATAACTTTCTGTGTCCTAAATTAAAGATTCATCCAAGGCCACTATCAACAAGTGGTCAGCTGCAGCTTGCTTCTCTATTTAACAGAGAATCATATTTTCTTCAGATGTATATAGGAAATCTCTGAGATTGTAATAAATATGTCATGTCATTAGTAGCATGTAAAACATATATCATCTTCCAAACTGTATGTCATTCAATGCATTTACTAAAGAATCTGTCCAGAGTCATATCTTACATTACAGCAAGTGGGTCTGTGATACAAATACAATAGTAGTGTTAGTATAAGAGCAAAATAAAATGACATTGATGTATTGGAGAAATGTGCTTACTTGCGCAAAAACATCTATTTTTAGACCTTGCAGCTTTGCACACCATTTAGTAAGTAGCCCCTTGACAGAACACATTACATCTGAGTTTTAATCTCAGCTAATCGAGTAAGCTGAATATCTTAAATTTCACTGTTATTAAGAAAAACAAAAACATTAACGGCAAAACAACTAATCTATTTAAATTGTGTTTTCTAAGAAATGTACTAGTCTCAGAGTAATTCAGAAAGGTCAGAATACAAGGTTGAACCAATAAATTCATTCTGAGCTCTTTAAGCATCCATCAACAGTCATTGCACAACTTATCTTGCCTGCTCTGATTTACTTGAATGCAGTTCACAACAATAGATAGTAAAGTTGGCGAAGTTAAGAACAGTCGAGGGGTGGCAAAAAAAAAAATTTACTCACCTTTTTAATTAAAATATTCAAATTTGAAACAATTGAACATAGTGTCTGCACTACAAAAGCCAAAGCAGAATTTATTAATCATTTCAAGCAGTTGGACTTCGTTTAAAAATATATTAGAAGTTTGGAACAAAAAGAAATGTTTGCTTTTTTTTTTTACTTTTTTTTTTTTGCTTTGTCAAACCAATTACAGACAACAATATCATTTTATGGAAAATGGCTGAGCATTCTATAGTGAAAATATAAATTACTATTGTTCTAATTATTCCATAAAATTTAATGACACACTATAATGTGCTCTAATGCTGTAGGCACTGTGAATAATGTATTTTGATGACTCATTGATAAAAAAAATATTTTTAAATTTTTAATTAAATAGAAGTAGACTTTAAGATGCTTAACCGTATATAACAATTTCCTTAAAATTGTATGTTCAACATTCGGTGAGGCCTGACACATGAAATGCAATATACAAGTGTGGTGTGGAAGGCACTACTGTTATCATTTTAAGATTTTCATTCCTTTTTAACTGAATAAGGTAATCAAAAGCAAAGCAGTCAACAAAGCAGGGCTCTAGTTAACTCTGTTCTATTTGTATTTTTGTCATTCGAGACTTACACTCTTGAGCATCCCTGCCCACAACATTTAAGGCTTTCCATCTTGTTATCTCTCAAATGAATCCCTTCAGTGCATTTCCAGACAACATTTATCTCTACACTCTGAACACTTCTCTCTCTCTCTCTCTCTCTCTCTCTCTATATATATATATATATATATATATATTAAATATATATATATATATATATATATATATATATATATATATATATATATATATATATATATATATATATATAGTGATATTTGCCCGGACACCACCAGTCGGAAACCACATCTTTATAAAACGTACACGTTTATTACACACCAATAAACACAGGTTCACAGTCCCGAACACTACACACAATGCACACAGCAGTAATCACAACTATAAGGGCTTCTCTCTCTCAGTCCTTGACTGCCTTTCCTCTCCTCCCGGGAGCTTTGTCCTACTCCCGCTCCCAACTCAAGCTCCCCAACTGTAGGAAGGCGGCCCCTTTTATTCCCACCCGGATGTGCTCCAGGTGGCTGATGACGTCCTTCCGGCAGCACTTCCTGGTGTGGCGGAAGTGCTGCCCTTTGCACCAGAAGCACTCCGGGCATCCCTGGCAGGTTCCTCAGCCATCTTGCAGAGTGTGGCGGAAGTAACTATTTCCGGGTTCCACAAGGCTTAAGGCACCCCCTGGCGGTGGCCATGCATCCCAACCACTTAAAACCTTTTTCCTCTTTTCCCATGGTCCTCTCCTGCCCCAGGGCGGTTGCCCCTTCGTGGCCCGGAAGATATACGTGCCACCTTCCGGTCCTTCCAGGCATCCCAGCCGGGTAAGGACCCCAGCAATCTGTGACAATATACTATATATATATATATATATATATATATATATATATATATATATATATATATATATATATATAATATCACCAGGTCATGTCACTTGCACTTACGGTGTGTATTGATAAAGGGGATAAGACAAAGTATATCAGGTGGAAAAGTTTGTTTCTTGGTGCAAAAAAAGAATTGTCTGCATCTTAACATCAGCAATACATCCACATAATGCCTCACAGTGACTGTGACTACCAAGTCAGAAGTTTTCTTTCTTTTTCATTTTCTTGTTTTTTAGTCTTTTTAGTGTGTGTTCAGACCATAGTGTGGGTGTATATACATCTATCTATCTATCTATCCATCTATTGTGATGGATGGCCGGCTAAATATTCCGGCCCACACCTCCAGGCCGCCAGGTGGAGCCCTCCCAACAGCATGGAGGTTCCCCAAATTCCAGCAGGGCCTTATGGACCTTATAGTTTGTATACACAGCCCTGCTGGATACCATGGGGACCACCGGGAGCCGCTGTAGGGAGGCTTTCAGACTGCTACGTGCCCTATAACCCAGAAGTGCGTCATGATCACATGACCAGAAGGAACGACGTGCTTCCAGGCTGAGGAAAAGGACTTTTACTCTGACCCAGAAGTAATGAGGACTTGTGGATTGTTGGACAGGAACCACTTACAGGTCAGGGGGTATAAAAGGACTGTGGGAAAGCCCAGGCACTGAGCTGAGCTGGGAGGAAGGGTGGCTAAGTGTCTGGGAGAGGAGGAGAGAGTATATTGTGTAGAGAGAGAATTGTGTAGAGAAAAAATTGACATTTGTATGAATAGTGTGGAGTGGAGGGTGCTTAGTGCACGTATTTATAATAAAAAGAATAGTACCTGTACTTTCACCTGGTGTCTAGTGTGGTACCTGAGGGTTCAAGAGGTCGATAACCACCTCTACTGTAACACTGTCTATCTATCTATCATTCTTACAACTAGCAGGTGTTATACTCCAGCTCGCACAGCAAGAAAAGAAAGAAAAAGGTACATTTTGCCCTCTTTTTAGCCAACAGGGTGTCTTTTACTGGTTATTCCCAGCAGTTTTTTGATTTGGACCCCTTAAGTTTTATATTTAACTGTTTACATGTTTCACTAACTTGAGACACTTAAGCAGTATCATTCACTTGCCTTTCCTCTAACAGGAACTTTGAATCCATGTGTTGTGTTGGTCACCAGTGAAATGAAAAGCCAATATGCAGCATGAATGTATCTAGGGAATATACAGATATTGGAGTAAATGTATTTCTTTTCAAAAGCTTTTGATATTATTAAAACTTTATACAGCATATTGGAAAAAGGATTTGTGACAGCTGAAACAGTAAATAATATAAGAAAAATGGAGGGGCATGATAAAAATCAGGGTTTTGTTGCCTTTCGTTTCCTTTGTAAGTTATAAGTGGTTATTTCAAAAAAATTAATTTATTGCAAAGTGGTAAGCTTTTACTTAACAATCTAAAATAATTCAGGAAATGAGATTAATACATTTGCCAGTGGAGTATAAACAGTCAGCTGACATTAAAAGGACACCTATCTAATGGTCGAATATTGCATTTTCATATACATGCAAAGAACAGACATTGCAGTGTTCCTCAGGAATCAGCCATTCCTCCCAATGAGTAGTTATTTTGCCTACTTTTTATTTTATTTTATTTATATATATATATATATATATATATATATATATATATATATATTTTTTGCTTCAGCACTGTCACTCATTTTTTGCTACTTCAACTTATGTGTAGTTGCCCATGAGTAAATATAGAAGATGCAAGAAAATTGTCACATTCACTCCCATCACCTGTCACGGCTGTGTCATTTAGTCAGACTCCACATCTTCTCATTCAACTGCTGATGCAGAGCTACTCTGTCACTTTATCTTTATTACTGTTTCCAAACTTTTGATCCCAGTAGATTCAGGCATTTATTTAGCACAAGTTATTAATGCTGTAGAAAGTTGATGTCACCTACTGTTTTTCTAGAGTGATGATATTCTTTCTTTTTCTAATTTTAAATAAACCATTTCTTTATTTTTTAACATAAATTTTACTTAAATAATAAAAAGAAAATATAGTCAATCCAAATTTAACTTGATTAACCCAATGAAGCATTTTCAGATTCATCATAATATTTTTACTCTAAATATAAAGAGAAATGAATGGATTTAGGGATACAATTTTTACAACTTAGGGTGCTGTGATTAATGACAACCCAAGAGTATAAACCTGAAAAGGTATATAATTAAATTACCTAAACTTTCAGTGAAGCATGGTGAAATTATGCCTTTTTCCCTTTTTATTTAATTAAAAGCTATACAGGGGAAGAGGGTCTGAATTACTGTATTAATTGTAACTTTGAACTGGATTTTACTGTTTGCATTTTGTTTTCCTTAAAGGAATATTCCACCCAAAAATGATTTTTGTGTGTGTTACTTAACCCATGTAGTTTGTAATAGTTGCTAAGAATAGTTTTACTGCCATGTTTTCATGCAGAACATAGATAACAATCTTTTTGACATAAAAGGGTTTATTCTGACCAATGATTGACAGCATCAAACAATATCACGTCCTTCAAAAAATATAATGTTACTTGTGCCACGTAATTCACATGTGAAGTTAATCGATTGTATGCTCATAATGTCCCAAACACATAGTAGATATTATTACTGAAATATTGTTAAATAAACCATCTTAAAAAGTACTCTCATGAACAAAAATGGAATGTGCTCAGACACAAATGAACATTTGAACTGTAAACTTGCTTCGCATCGTTATAGTTGTACAAGTATTCAGAGCGGTGAGCTGCAATTGGAGTACTTTGGTGTTATTAGTTACACTAACTAGGCTGGTATGTAAATCTGCATGGGTGAATTGGCCTTCTGCTTGTGGAAGTATCTCAGATATTCAAAGTCAGAGGCATATTCTCTTCCTGATAATGTTTGCATTTGCTTTTCTTTTGCTTATTAGTCTGTAGTTTTACATGTCCCTCAGTGCATGCTTTTAGTTGATATCATGCGGAGTGCAATGTTAGCCAATGAAATCAAGGTTACTGGGCTGGACTCTTGATCATTTAATTGGGAAAGTGGGGTGGGTCTTCAATTCATATGCTCCAGGACATCTGAGCACATTCCATTTTCATTCAAAGAGCATTTACTAGGGGGAGATTTATTTAAGATAGATAGATAGATAGATAGATAGATAGATAGATAGATAGATAGATAGATAGATAGATAGATAGATAGATAGATAGATACTTTATTAATCCCCAAGGGGAAATTCACATACTCCAGCAGCAGCATACTGATACAGACCAATCTTAATTAAAGAGCAATAAAAACGCAGTGCAAGTTAAAAAAATATTCAACAGTATTTCAGTAAAAATGCATGTGTATAGAATGTCATGAGCACAAAACTGGATGACCTAACAGGTGGATTATGCAACACGAGTAACGGGAGATTTTTGTCATGGACTTTTTGATATTGTTTGTTGTTGTCCAGCATTTGTATTAGAACCTTTGTTATCTGCATTAAAACGCAAGATTAAAAATTTTTCTGCACTATCACTACAAACTGTATGGGGTGTGTAACATAAAAAAATATAATTTTTGAGAGAAGACTTCCTTTAATAACATTTTTAAAAGAAATGCATAAAGTAGATGCATGTACATAACAATTCTGCTTTAAGCATCTCTTAGACATAAACAGTGATGCTTAAACGTCTGGGACAGTAGGCTGATCCGCCAAACCCCAGCAGGTAACCTCTAAACCCACCTCTAAAGAGGAAAGAAGTAATAGTTGCTGTAGTCTGGCTTTTATTTTTCATTTTTCAACTGGCCTTTAAAAATATTTAAGATATCATTTGCTGGGTTTTAGGGGTCAAAGAATATGGTCATTATTTATTTTGAGATTTGAAGTGTTTTCCCTGTGTTAAAAAGAAGTTACTTTCTCTTTGCTTTTGTTCTATTTGTTGTCTCTGTTGCTAAGCAGCTGCTAAGCAAGGTCAACAGGAAGTGTGTGATGCATGACAGCACAGGGTCATAAATATAAAAGTTGGCATTGAACAGTTCCTAATTTGACCAAGTTCATGGATTCAATCTAGAAATCGTAGCATTATTTTCTTTGATTCTTAGCTTAAATTCTGATAACAAACTTGTTTCTGTTTCTTGGCTACAATCTTTGACTCACCTTTTGATTCTATGTGTACATTCTCAGTTTTGACTCTACCTTTATTGAGTAATGACTGTTTTTTGTCTCATGTTATGGGCTCTATTAGTCCATTTGCACTCCTGGTTTTGCAAATAGCTAGCTTATTTACCAAGACAATCTCCTTATTTCATTTTTCTCTCCATACTGCTGCTGCCTATTGTGCTCAGTGCAATTTTAGTAAACACAGGAAGGCATACATGTTTACAACAGCTACAAAAACTCTCAGATGTTGAGTTGCTTTCGTGTTGCCTAGATAGGAGACTCATCAGGGTGTCTAGATGAGCTCCTGGCTAGAGCCGGGATGGACACAGTTGTTATTTGTTATATCAGAACAAGTGATATAAGTAAGCATTGGTTTCCAAATCTTCAAGACAAAGCAAAAGAGCTAAGTGCGTATGGCAAAGGCAGCACCAACAAGCAGGTTTCTGTTGACATTCTCTCTGTAACATACACCAACAGAAGTAAGATTCAGGATATTCAAAGGTTTAAACATATGGTTCAAATCTCAGTGTAGGGAAAAAAGCACAAGTTGATATACAATAGGGAACCTTTGGGGGCTGAAGGGACCAGGGTACTGCTGCAAAGGGCTACATTTTCTGACTTGACTTTACTGACTTGATAGGGAGGGATATGAGCCGTTTAGTCAGTTATAACAGTAACAAAAACTTGGCTATATCCTAGAAACGGGAATGAGTAATAGATAAATTGATATACTTTATTTAAATAAGACTGAAATTTTAAAATGTATGCTGGCCAATTTTAATACAAGGGTACTTCAGCTGGGGAATGAGTCACAGCTTAGCAAGCTGAGACTGAACAGATAGCTACAAAATACAGGCATAGTAGTAGGACAATGTAAAAAACTAATATAGATTATAATGTCAATAAAAAGGTTTATAATAATACAAAGAGGCAATTACGATAGGGATGTTATACTAAGGGAGGTTTTAAACCAGTGCCCAACATTTGTAAATTTCAGGGAGGTGGAAGCAAAAAATAAGGATAAATTACATTAAATGCTAAATTACAAAAAACTACTAATAATCAGTTGTGCATCATTTTGTAGAGATAAGACTATATTAAATAGTAATAGTTATTTCAAAAATGTTCAAAATCTTTAATAATTATACAGAGTGTATTGAATTTTTCTGTATTATTATATTAAGTAGATTATTCTGGCATGTGTGGAAACAAAAAAATCAAAATCATTAACTGAAGTTTAAAATATTTCTAATAAAGTAAAAGTAAAGAAATCATGATTAATCTGCACTATATACCATTTAAAAATTCCCATTTTTTGCAAAAAATTTAAAAACATAAAACATGAATTGCTCTATCCCAAAGCTTTGATCTCTGTTTTGCTACAAATATGGAAAAAATTCTTTAATTTTGCATTCATGTTAGTTGATTTGTTTAACTGTGCTTCCAAAAGCATCACCAAGTTTGACGTTAAGGCATGTGTTGCTTCATAAAAGGTTGTTTAATTTTTTAATGGTGAAAATGTTTTTTCTGGAGCTCCTGATTTGTCTTTGCCACTAAAGTCAATATTGCTTTGGCTAATTCAGATTTTAGATGCAGTTCCAATTTAATCTCAGTCTCAGTGTTTTACATAACACTATCTTACCAAATGTACTTCAGAAGAGGTCATCCACTTAAAGCTAAAGCTAAGCATGTTTGGGCCTGGCCAGTACTTCAATGGGAGATAATGTAGGAGAGGTTTGGGTTGCTGCTGAAAGAGGTGTTAGTAAAGCCAGCCTGTGGTCTGAATGTAGATTCTGCAGTGTCCGGGGATACTGTGCTGTAAAATTGCACCGTCCTTAGGATGAGACATAAAACTGAGCTCCTGACTCTCTGTGGTCATAAAAGAACCCTGGGCATCCTTTGTAATGAGTATTGTTTCCCAACATCCTTGCTAAATTGATCACCATGGCCTAGTCATTCTGCCCCCCTAATCATTCCCTGTCTCCAATTGGCTGTCTCTCTCACCACTTCACCACCTAACAGCTAATGTGTGGTGAGTGTACTGGTGCAAAAATGCCTGCTGTCGCATTATAGATGCTATACATTGGAGGTGCTTGAAGTGGCACCCAAATTGTGCTTTGAGTGAGAAAAATGCTATATAAAAGTAAACAAATCATTATTATTATTATTTTTTTTTATTTATTTATTAATTTTATTGTAATCATTCCATACAATATAGATTAATTCATAACAAAAAAGAATTAAAGAGAAATCAAACCCCACTCTTGAGAAGGAGAGCTTAGCCAAAGAAGAATTGATTAGGGCTTTTTAATAGGGCAAAAATAAACAAAAGAAAGGAAGAAATATATATATAGGTAAATTTAAAAAAAAAAAAGAAAAAAAAAATGGAGAAGGGAAATAAAGCAGTAATAATTACTTCTCTTATTCTAAAATATTATTGATTAGATCCTGCCAGGTTTTGAAAAAATTCTGTACAGATCCTCTAACTGAGAATTTGATTTTTTCCCATTTCAAATAATATAAAACATCGGTTTCCCACTGACTTATCAGAGGAGAGTTAGGATTCTTCCAATTTAACAAAATAAGTCTGCGTGCCACAAGTGTAGTGAATGCAATCACTGTTTGCTTGTCCTTCTCTACGTCAAGTTCATCTGGAAGAACACCGAACACAGCTGTTAATGGGTTAGGAGGGATTGTGACCCCAAGGCTGTCTGAAAGGCACTTAAAATTTTGGTCCAAAATGATGTTAGTTTGGTGCAGGCCCAGAACATGTGACCCAGTGAGGCAGGAGCTTGGTTGCAGTGTTCGCAGGTTGGATCTTGCCCTGGAAACATTTTGGACAGTTTTAAGCGAGACAGATGAGCTCGTTTTTAGTTGAATAATTCTATGCTTTGCACATATGGAGCACAAATCATTATTATTATTATCTGTTTTTATTTCTTCTAAAGCATAATTTAGTTTGAAACAGCTTTCTATTAATAATCTACCTACTCGATTTATTTCATTCTTATTTGACATGACAAAAAGAAAATCCTTGTTGTTCTCACCTAAAGAATTAGGTTTGTTTAAATATTTAATAAGTGATACTAACACTTTATTCCCATGTTATGTTTAAACAATTGCATTCTTTTTTTAACACTTGCAGCTTAAAGAAGAATTTCTTTTTTTTACCTAATTACTGAAAATGAATCTAAAAAGTCATTCACTTGTAAGGACTTTTGTATCATGATTACTTACATAATGATTCAACATTTAATTGCACAATTGTCTCCAGAAGGGGGTGCTTGCTCTTTGGGATTGTGTTCATTATTGACGCAGAACACACTTGAGCAATACACATCCCTTTAGTAACCTTGGTGGAAATAATCCCACGAGATGATACAAAAAGAGATATATGTATTTAACTTGCTTTAACATGTCTCTTCCACTCCCAAATTACCATGTAGTTATGCATACATGTCCAGGATGGAGATAAGCCAATGGAACAGTACACGCATCAGCCATTTCTTATGTGTGGAAGGCTTAATGAATGCACATCATACAATCCAACAGAGTGGTTGGCAGCATGGAGACTGCTTCTAGCTTCTTGGTGATTCTTTTCCAGTACAAATAATCACATATTTCAATATCCATTGAGCTTTTTTTGAGGAAACTTGCCAGGTATGATTATGTTATGTATGTGTTCTTCTGAGATCCACAAGCATGTAATTGTTGGAAATTTTAATAGTGTATTTAAGTAGTTCATCGACAACCTTAATATCTAAAACTCTACATTATTTTTATGATTTACCAAGGATTACAACTTCTCTCTCCTATGGCGATTTATATGCCCATATTCATGATAATATTCTTTGTTCTTGCTGGAGCATCAGATCTACTAATTACTTCTTCATTAATAATAATTTTACTTCTGTCTCCTAAATCTTGCAATGCTACCCTGAATGATGCTCTTTTCACTCCGTAGTTCAAGCCACTGTGTTCCACTAATAAATCTCACAACTCACAATTAAGGTAGTGAGAGAACATAATATTATACAAAAACACTATGCTGCACGTCAAATAATGTGTTTCCTATGAAAAATAATGGTCTGCTGGAGTGTGCATCCCTGGTGAAAGCTTTAGCAAACTTAATCGAGAAAGTGCTTCATTCCATAGTATCTAAAGATCAAAGTGGATTTACTGAAGGTTAGTAGTCTACTATCAGATTTAATGTAATATACTGTATTTTGCTACAGTTGCTAAACTTGCAAATTCACCAATGTGCCTGCCTATAAATTAAAACCATTCTGTTCAAAACTATGTATACAGTATTTGATTCTTGCTTATAATTTTAGTTCCTGGAGCTTTAAAAATAATTTATACATATTATTGGCACTTTGTGAGACCCAGCAATCCAATGGCCACATATTTATTTTTTGTTTTAATGTGTTATCATTTATGCTATTCATTTTTTTTAAATAATGGTTTTCACCATTTTTGAACTGTTATGTTGACAGATGCTTTGCTGTTGTTAAATAAGGTCAACCAGAAGTGTGTGGAGTATGAAATCACCACAATTTCAATGGTATAAAGGTCTGCACCATGAACTTCCTGCCTGTCCAAGTTTATGGATTCAATCTAAAAACGCTAGTGATATTATTGTTTGTTAAAATCCCTCCTGGTTACAAATTCCTTTTTTTGTTCTATGATCTTTATTTTGTCTTGCCGCAGGTTACATGAAATTTTGTTTTCTGAGCCTATGGCTTTATTTCTTGACTATGATTATTATGTATAATCTTTTATCTTGTTTATTAGATTCCTTGACTTTTGGTTACAACCTTGCCTTGTTTACCCCTACCTTTTAATTTCTTAAATCTATTGGCATCCTGTGCAGTTCAGCATGATTTATATATCTTAGTGGATGTATATGTACCAATATATATATATATATATATATATATATATATATATATATATATATATATATATATATATATATATATATATATATACTAGAAAAATACCCGCTCTTCGCAGTGGCGAAGTACTGCTTTAAAATTTTAAATAATAAACTCAGGGAAAATGTACCAATAATTATTTGTTAAGGATCTCTTTGTATACCACGTTGTCAGTTCGCCCCTCCGGTTGTAATATGACCAAGCTGTGCGCTGAGCTTACTCTTGAGCATTCAACGTATAGTTGGCCATGTGAAAAGCAATCTTGCCTCAAATCAATGCCAACCTTTTGTAGGGTCTGTCCCTGAGACTTATTAATTGTCATTGTGAACCAGAGCCTTACTGGAAATTGGAGGTGTTTGAATTGAAATGGGAGATCAGAGGGTATAACGGGGATGCGAGGAATAAAAACTCTCTCCCCTGAGCCACCGCCAGCAAAAATAGTTGCCTCAATTAGGTTCTTTTGCAAGCATGTGACCTGAAATCCCGTGCCATTACAAAGTTTTGGTGGCTGTAAGGATAGCGGGTTGGATAATGGATGGATGGACATTTGTATGCATAGCCCCATTTGCCCGTTTTCGTTTTTTTTCTTTCTTCAGTAATATTTCAGCAAACCCGGAGCTTGTCAGTTCAAATCCTGGTACTGACACCACTGTGTGACCCTGAGGAAGTCACTTCACCTGCCTGTGCTGCAAAAAACAAAAGTAATGTAACAAATTGTACCTCAGATGTTGCAAGTTGCTGGAATAAAGGCATAAGGCAAATAGATAAATATGTATTATACACATAGGAACTATTCATTTATTTTCAGTTAAGTCATTTGCAGCAAACCTTTATAAATGAGGGTTTCTCCTTTTTAGATAGTGCAAACTGTTTCTTCTTCATTGACGTTTTCTCTTGGAGAGCTTTTTTCATTTCATTGAAAATTAAAGCAGCAGCTGCCAAAATATGTAGCTTTCTTATTAATTTTTCAACATTGTGTAAAATAACTTTATAAAGTAACATAAAAGGTTTAAATACTGGTTATCCTTTTACACTAAAATATTACTAAAGAGATACCAAAAAAGTAAAATGCATATGTTGTTTTTCTTTAAGGAGATTAAATATTACTGAAGAAAGAAAAAAAAAACTAAAACAGCCAAATGGGGCTATGCATACGAACTTAAAAGGTTTAAATAAAACAGAAATATATACCTTTATTTTTACTTCCTTAACTTGTGGAGGTTGTATCCTGTAGCAAAGCCCTAACTTTTTTCGTGAAAGCCCGTTTCAGTCAATAAGTCTTAAAAACAGGTGTAAAGATATTGACAAACCCACCAAGACATGGAATCGTTTAAATCAAGGCGCAAGTCGAAAAACACCATCCCATACTATTAGTTAACGATTAACACATTTCTATATGTATTGTAAGCATACAATACAACTGATAAAATGTTGCGCTTATTTATCTGGTGTACCAACATTTTTGCGTGTTTAACGGCTGAAATCCAATGTGGTTTGTGCCCTTCAGAATGAAAACAGTTTGCATTTACCTTTTTAATAAAAGGCGAGCTTTTAAGCCTGAGAAATCACCCCATAAATGCACACGTTTAATTGCACACGTGTTAATATGTATGCTTACACACTGTTTCTTCTTCATTGAGGTTTTCTCTAGTATGTAGATCGGGGTAATTACATTCACGGCATTCGTAGTCTGAATCACAATCTGATTGTATGGGTGGTTACCTACCAGGTAACGCTTATGGTTGGCCAGCAAGTCAGCTAACATCAGCCATGGTGCCTTCAGTTGTGAGAAGCAGATCATAGAATGGTTGAAAATAGTTTACTGTCAAATAATGCAAAGAGTATGCGACACGTGTTTCACCCTAATTCTTGGCTCATCAGGCGTAAGGCAAGTGTAATTGAATAGCGCCGCGTCATTGAATAGCGGCACTGCAAGATTAGTTTCTTTTCAATAAAGTCAGGCGTTAGGCAAGTGTCATTGAATAGCGGCGCGTCATTGAAGAGCGGCGCTGCAAGTTTAGTTTCTTTTCAATAAAGTCAGGCGTTAGGCAAGTGTCATAGAATAGCGGCGGCGCTGCAAGTTTGGTTTCTTTTCAATAAAGTCAGGCGTTAGGCAAGTGTCATTGAATAGCGGCGCGTGATTGAATAGCGGCGCTGTAAGATTAGTTTCTTTTCATTAAAGTCAGGTGTTAGGCAAGTGTCATTGAATAGCGGCACTGCAAGTTTAGTTCCTTTTCAGTAAAGTCAGGCGATAGGCAAGTGTCATTGAATAGCGGCGCGTCATTGAAGAGTGGCGCTGCAAGTTTAGTTTCTTTTCAATAAAGTCAGGCGTTAGGCAAGTGTCATTGAATAGTGGTGGTGCTGCAAGTTTAGTTTCTTTTCAATAAAGTCAGGCGTGCTTTGCAGCGGCGAAGTTCTGCTTTTAAATTTTTATTAAGAAGAAAAGAAAACCTTTTTAAACTGAGGGAAAATATACCAATAACAATTTGTTAAGGATCTGTTTTTTTGTGAAGCTGCCTTTACACAGCCTGTCCGCTGTTTTATAAACGAACGCCATATAAGGCCATCCTTTCTCCTTCACAGTCAGTTCACATGATTACGTGTGAGGCATGATGACGTGATACGCAACCCCCGCAACCCCGCCTCCCACGGCCAGCGAGCTGCCGTCCATTACTGTATATGGACAAAAAAGAGGTTCCAGTTATGACCGTTACGCTTTGAATTTTGAAATGAAACCTGCCTAACTTTTGTAAGTAAGCTGTAAGGAATGAACCTGCCAAATTTCAGCCTTCCACCTACACGGGAAGTTGGAGAATTAGTGATGAGTGAGTGAGTGAGTCAGTCAGTCAGTCAGTGAGGGCTTTGCCTTTTATTAGTATAGATATATATATATATATATATATATATGTATGTATATATATATATGTATATATGTATATTTATGTATGTATGTATGTATGTGTATATATATATATATATATATCTTGTATATGTATGTATGTATGTATATATATGTATATATATGGTTTGGGCAGCCAAGCGCTTTTTTTCCAACCTAGAAGACGTCTCTTGAGATCCGTTTAATCGCCTCGTTGATTGCATGTCTTCCAAGGTAGTTTCAATACCCATTTCCTGCACCGAGTCATCTCCCCTTTTTTGAGTGAGTGTGTTAGTGGCCGTACTTCGTACAGGTCTTTGAACGCACTGAATACTTGTAACTGGTGTCGCCCGTTGGCTACTTTCGACAGGGACTGGAAGCAATTGTCGAGTAACAAAAATTATTTGTAAGTGATTTCGCATTGAAGAAATAGTAAAAACGTGATCACTTGGGTCAATACCTAAAGAAATACACACAGCAAATGCAATTGAGAATACACCAGAATCTGTATGATTTAATTGTTGCTGTGCGTCTTCATAAACTTTGGGAGGTTTGTAAGGAAACAAAGCATGAAGGAACCGAAGCTGCTCTTCGGTGAGGTTGAATTTTTCATCAGCGTTTAAACTGTCATAGACATGAATTACAGCACCAACATAATAGGTACACACCCAGTGAGTCACTCGTTCAGTAGCTGCAGAAGGTAATATTTGAATATGTTTTGCATTTTGTGGAATGGGCATTATAGGTATGTCAGGAGTCCACATTAGCAAAACCTCTTGAGGTTGGAAAATTGTATGCGCAGCTAAAATTTCGTTGAATTTGCTCATGTGATCTGTTGATAAATAATCATTACTTACCAACTCATTCATTGCAAAATATGACAGTGGTAAGATCACTCCTTCCATAACACTAAACACAAACACTAAGTTGACACTAACACTAAAAAACGTTAACACCGCCGGGAAGAACACTAAATGAGATAAAGTAAAAGTCTACTAAACTTCTTTATTATAACTGCTTTATTATAGCAGGTGAGGGGACGCTGGCGCATGCTTGTTGTTGCCGCTCCTCCCTGTTAACAACACTTTTCACAAAATTCGCCTTAATTCTGCACTTTCTTATCGCTTGTTTTATTTTGTTTATTGTACGTATAGTTCGTGGACACAGCTGACTCGAATTGCATTGATTTGGCTTAATATTTACAGATTTTATGGACTCCACTTTACTGGGAATAGCTGAGTCTGTGGATCACGGGACGAGACCTACGAACATTTCTTTGTACCTGGCGATCTAGCACCTTGGGATGATCTGTCTCCGTGATTATATTCGCTATGCTGATCTGCTCCCGTTTCATCTTACAGTACCCTACGACCGGGAACTGATCTGATGTTCATACTAACCTGGTTTATGGCTTATGGCTCCGGGGCGATCACGCCTGAAATTACCAAGCGTTACTGTTTATGGCTGTGTATTGGAACATCCAAATCCTGCTTCCTCCTCCTGCTGCTTGCTATCGCCGCTAACCTACGCTACCACACCCGCCTGTCCTACCAGCTGTGTTGTGCTGTGCTGCTTCTACACTGCTATCAGCTAAGTATCACTCACTATTTTAGCGCTTTGAGTACTGAGAAAAGCGCTATATAAATGTAATGAATTATTATTATTTATTATTAAACACTAAAGTACAAAAACGAAGTAGAAAGTAACACTAAACTGCAACACTGCCAGGAACACCAGCACACCACGTCTACTAAACACTAAGAAACACTAAGTAGAAACACTAAAGAAAAAAATACTATTCAGTACGTACCACGTCTACTAAACAGTAAATCAGTAAAGGAGAACGGACGGCAAGAGCACGTCAGCTGCGGAGCTCAGCTCGGAGCAAAATGAAGTGAATGAAATGAAGTGAATGGGAGGGGAGTTAATCACGTGACTCCAACACCCACCTTAACTATCTGTCCCTCCACAAGCACACAAACACAGTCACACGGATCCCAACTCTCCTTTTTATATATATATATACTAGCAAAATACCCGCGCTTCGCAGCGGAGAAGTAGTGTGTTAAAGAGGTTATGAAAAAGTAAAGGAAACATTTTAAAAATAACGTAACATGATTGTGAATGTAATTGTGTTGTCATTGTTATGAGTGTTGCTGTCATATATATATACATATACACATATACACACACATATACACACATATACAGATATATTATATATACATATACACATATATTTTTTATATATATATTTTTTATATATATATATATATATATACACATACATACATACATATACACACATAGATGCACTTACAATAACATAGAAATCAATATAAACAACATTAACATCATTATCATATGAGAATATGAAGTAATATATAAGAAGCACATTTCATATAAATATAAATTATTAAACAGTAAAATCTTCTTCAATAATTTGCTACCGTGGCTTTTCGTTGGTCTGTCCAGGATTTTAAATCACCTGTAGCTCGCAAACCGTTTCACGTATTGACTTGAAATGTGGTACACATATAATACGTCACGTCTGCTATCCGCTTTATGGGTGATGATTGTATTACTCTTTTTATATTTATTTTATTTTAGAATCAACTCCTATCTGCGCACACCAGGGCAGCCGTGGGTATGGTGTATTCACTCCATGTTATCGTGCATTGCGCTGTCACTGGCATTTTCATAAAAGAATTTGAACAATATATAAGAAGCGTATAAATTATTAAACAGTAAAACATTAACATTTAAGAAGTAAAGTTACATTGAGTACTACTGCAGTGCCTTCGGGTATACCTCATTTTTTCTTTGCCCATTACATGCTTAAATGTATACATTTTTTGGTGTACCTACCCGAGAACACGCGACATATAACCGACCGTGGGAGAAGCCTGGATTTTAAACACGCGTTGAGTTCATCTGCTGGTCTCCCTCGTGGAATAACTGGTAATGTTTGAGTAAAATCTACAGCGAGTAAAACGACATTACCTCCTTTTTTTTTTTACGATCTCTGAGATCTTGCTTTTTTCGGTTGAAGGCTTCATAAGCTGTTTTATGTTCAATGTTGTACTTAATAAGTACTAATTATCCCAAACCATCATCTTTGAATGTTGCAAGACTTTCGCCTTGTATGTAGATCGGGGTAATTACATTCATTGCATTCCTAGTCTGAATCACAATGTGATTGTATGGGTGGTTACCTGGCACTGTAGGGTTGCCACCCGTCCTTTAAAATACGGAATCGTGCCGCGTTTGAGAATGAAATTGCGCGTCCCGTTTTGAATCAATACTGGACGGGATTTATCCCGTATTTTTTTTATCATTTTTTTTTTAAAGCAGCGTCTCATGCAAATCATCCCACACGCATTTTATGAAGATGCCTCCTTTCCTAGTTTTGATTGGGTAATACTTGATGTCATCGTTAGTTTGATTGGTGTTTTTAACTGTCCAGTGAGGAGGGCGTGTCTTTTAAGTACAGTCTGCAAAGTGTTGGCACTGAGATGTGGCGTCAGCGCCATACTTGAAGCCCCTAACGTTGCGGTCAGCAAGTCGGCTAACATCCGCCATGTGCCGTCTTTCAGTTGCGAGAAGCACATCATAGAATGGTTGAAACTGTTGCCCCTAACGTTGCGCCACGGCGTGTGGTTCGTTTATACCTCGTGTCTTCTCATTAAACTTTTATCTCGCGAATATGTTATTGCAATCCGCAGCGGGAGCGTTTCTATAAACTTAATTTAAACTTACGTTTTACACCGTGCTTTGTTTCCCTTATGAACATTCTTGAATGCTTAACTCGCTCCGTTCTCAATTGTTTAATAAATTTTTTGCTCTTCGCTGTTTGCGGCTGTTCCTCCATTTCCTCCTACTTCGTTCTTTTATCTCGCGAATATGTTATTGCAATCCTTAACGGGAGCGTTTCAATAAACTGATTGAAAATAGTTTTGCATTTACCTTTTTAGTAAAAGGCGAGCTTTTAAGCCTGAGAAATCACCCCGTAAATGCACACGTTTAATTGGACATGTGTTAATATGTATGGTTACACAGTATTAAAAGACAGTGAACAACGTCAGTTACTTTTGTTTCCGCGTTTGATAAAAGGTGAGCTTTTAAGCCTGAGAAATCACCCCGTAAATGCACACGTTTAATTGCACATGTGTTAATATGTATGCTTACACAGTATTAAAAGACAGTCAAAAATTAACGTCATTTACCTTCATTCCCGCGTGTGACTCGTGCTGTAAATCTCTTCCTTGTTTTTAGTTCACGTGATTACGTAAGAGGCGTGATGACGCGATACGTGACTCCGCCTCCTCCATTACAGTGTATGGACAAAAAATATGTTCCAGTTATGACCATTACGCTTTGAATTTCGAAATGAAACCTGCCTAACTTTTGTAAGTAAGCTGTAAGGAATGAGCCTGCCAAATTTCAGCCTTCCACCTACACGGGAAGTTGGAGAATTAGTGATGAGTCAGTCAGTCAGTCAGTCAGTCAGTGAGTGAGTCAGTCAGTGAGGGCTTTGCCTTTTATTATTATAGATATATATATATATATATATATATATATATATATATATATATATATATATATATATATTGTCACACAAGTGTGATTGGGAGGCAGCAAAAGGGCCTGAATAATAGTAGTACCACGCCAGCCCAGGGGATTGCGAGCTGCACTGACTTACTCTCTCAATCCTCTGCAGACTATCCATGGGAAATACCACTAGGTCCAGAGCGCCATTGATGATATCACTTCCGGTACTGGCGGCTTTGATGACATCACCTCCGTTTATGGTATCATTGATGATGTCACTTCTGGTTCTGTTCCCGATGATGTCACTTCTTGTCCCGGCTTTTAAAGCTGCCATGTTTACACTCTTAAATCAGTTCTGTTTTGGACTCCTACCTGTAAGCAAATCCAAAATACCCATTTGCAGCCAAGGCATAATATACGGGTGGCTGCCCCAAACCTATTTGATGTCTGTGGTCTATTATTGTGAGAATATACTGTATACATACAGCCCAATAATGGCGAAACATGTTGTGTACTCTTTGTATTATTTGGCAAATACTGTAAGCTTGGTGTGTGGGTGTGTTTGTGTTTGTCCTGCGGTGGGTTGGCACCCTGCCTGGGATTGGTTCCTGCCTTGTGCCCTGTGTTGGCTGGGATTAGCTCCAGCAGACCCTGTGTGTTGGGATATAGCGGGTTGGAAAATGGATGGATGGATGGATGTATAACATATCTATGATCTGCTTCTCGCAACTAAGAGGATGTGGCGGATGTTTACTGACTGGCTGACCAACCACAAGCATTGCCTGGTAGGTAACCACCCAAATAATCAGATTGAGATTCAGACCTAAGAATGTAATACTCTGATCTTCACCCTGGAAAAGATCTTCACCCTGCCGCCATGGCACAACGTCAGAGGCTTTGCCTCAGCTGCTGACGTTCAAGATTTGAACCTCTGTAAGGGAATGCAAAGTGCATACACCTGGAGAGCCCTAATAAGAGCAAAACACATGTCGTGTACTCTTTGTATTTTTTTGGCAGATACTGCATAACATATATATTAACACACACAGAGTCATCTGCTGACTTGCAACTCCATATATCAGTCACAAAGTGTACAGATCATTGCAAATTGAATCTGTGTGGTTCCCCAGTAAGCATACTCTAATTATCGGTACAGAGTAGCAGAAATTGAGCAGCAAGTCAATTTAATGCAGTGCTTCTCAAACACTGTTGTGCCACTGGTTGGCCATAGGCTGCTGTTGTTGTTTTGCCAGTGGGTCACATAAGCCAGTGTTTCTCAGCGACTGGGTTGTGACCCAGGTTGCTGAACATGGGTTACAGGTTGCTGTTATTGATTCATGAGTGGGTCGTGGTGGGTTGTCTAAGCTCTCAGTAGTGCTTCATTTCTAAGTGAGCTTGTTTCACCAAGGGGGCAGTTTGCAATTGCTGCCAGTGGGTCAAAAATGAACTTAAAAAGGCAACTGGGTTGCGGGACCTTAAAGGTTGAGAAACACAGGTGTAAAGAAAGGCGGTGCAAGCTGATTACATTAGATGTGCAGCAGCTTAAAGGGCCCTCTAAGTCAGAAAACTAACGAGACCCTGTGAGATATTAATGATAATAATAAGAGATTTATTACTGTGGCTGGTTTTTATATAAAAAAGCTTCCCAGTACTTGCAACATTTTTAATAATTGGTCTAATGCTTAAATCTAACCGTAGAAGTGTCATGTAATTGAAATAAATTCAACTGAGTGTAACTACAGTCCACAATACCTGATGTAAGTCAAGATATGCTCACTGAAGGCATCACTTTCTACATACCTATTCCAAGACATTCTTCACCAGCCCTAGTATTATTGCACTTTTTATTCCAACAGATGACATATGCAACTGACACTACCTAATTAACAAAATTTGAAAAATAATTAAAAAAGGATCTTCCATATAATAAAATGCTACTGTCTGTGTCTGTGTGAGTGTTAAATTCCTCCAAGCAATTTGATTGGTCAGTTTGGCTTTGCTAACTCAGTAGTAGGGATGATGACACAGTACATTACATATGCATAATTCAATTCATGATTGTGACAAATGTTTTTGTTTTTACTTAAAAGTTGTTCAAATGGAGCATGTCAATGACAACAATGCGAATAGCATACCAAGTAATGTTGGATCACTAAATACAAGCAAGGTGTAACCCGAGTCACCTTCAAAGAAGAGAAGTATTCACAAGAATACAAAAGATGTTTTCACAGCAGTGGACATGAAGTAAGGCAAGGCAAAATGAAATGACAGAGTTTGAGGAGCATGAATTACAGGAACATGATTGTGAGAGACACAGCACTGGGCAAGAGAAGTTGAGACACATGAGAATACCAAGGAAAGGCGTAGGAGGAATGCTTAAAGGGCACCTAAATGGCAAGAGATATTAAATATATTAAAAATTTTTAAAGTTATTATGTGTCTTTGACAGGTAACATAGCTAGTAGGAAATAAATATGAACAAAGTTAATACTAATCCAAATGAAGCACATTGACTGTCACAGTGAGGGAAGTTGCTGATGATATGACAGCGAAGGTCTCAAAGTCAGGGCCTGGGAGGTCAACATGCCCTCTTTACAGCTGTTAACAGAGTTTGTTATTTTTTTACATGGTGTATTCCTGCTATCGTTATGCTAGATTATTGAGAGTAGCTCACTAGAGGGAGCATGTGAATTTCCCCTTGGGATTAATAAAGTATCTATCTATCTATCTATCTATCTATCTATCTATCTATCTATCTATCTATCTATCTATCTATCTATCTATCTATCTATCTATCTAGAGGGTTAAATTAACTTGAAAAAAATGTTAGATGGAGTACTAATCTAATTCATTTCCTATATTTTTTTCTTTAATATTTTCCTTTATTAAACTATAGTGTCAGTTTGCCTGTTGCCTCAATTATACAGTAGACCCCCGTGAAGTTGCGCTTCAGGGTTCGCAGACTCAGTTGTTGGCGGATTTTTCCTTAGAACCTAACTATTAATTGTTAGCGGAAACCACAAATATCCTCCGCAATTTTTTATGGTTTTTTTCGTGGCAATACTGTGCTGTAGAAAGAGCAGGAAGCAGACGCTGAGGGAAACACATTTTGGGATGGTGAAAGTGGCCAATCCCAGAGCGTTATTCATTTCTCCTTGCTGCTGATTGATTGCTACCCTGTGACACAACTCCAGCTGAGTGTCCATGTGTTTTCCATTTTGTTATTGTATTAATTTTGTTATTCTTAAATGCACAAGATGTCGCCGAATTGCCCTGCACCTTCTAAGGTTTCTGGCACTGAGCCTAAGTGCCAGAAGAAGTTTAAAACACTCCAGGAGAAGGTTGAACTACTGGATTTGCTCCGGGAACTAAAAAGTTATGCTGCAGTGGCATGCCACTATGGCATTAATGAAGGCACTGCACGCTACATAAAGAACAACGAAGCAGCAATCTGGAGTACCATATCTGTAAGTTTCTGTGATAGTGCCAAAAAGGTAACAACCGTAAGGAATAAAAATATCGTCAGGATGGAATCTGCCTTGGCATTGTGGATCACTGACTGCAGGAAGAAGAACATCCCCTTGGACGGTAACATCATCTGTGAGAAAGCACGGAAATTGTACCAGCAGTTCGCTACAGGAGACAATATAATAACTTCCCATCACAATGTTCCTGAAACCTACAAAGAAAAGCCAGCACGTGGTTGCAGCTCATGCCTGAATGTGCTACCTGTGCAAACAGTGACATGGTGGTCTGAGCAAATGTCAATCACATATCACACATAGCCCACTACACAATATTTAATAAACAAAAAGGTGATGTCTGTTCTGTTTGATGAAGGAAGTAAATAATTTAAAATACTCCACCTTTCACATCAGGTAACTGTGTCCCAAAATCCACTGGAATGTTCTGTCATGCTTATATTTTAAAATAAGAAAGTGTATATTTTGCCAAAATTACAATAAGTAGACTAACTTAAAAAGACAGTGTTTTCAGTCATTTAATTATCATTAACAATATTTATGTACTTTTTCGTAAGTTTTAAATATGTTAATGTAAGTGAAATTTCTTTCATTATGCAAATTTATATTCGTTGCAATTTACAACATTTGATATGGGACGTGATGTGACTCTAAAGAAATGCAATTATTTTTTATGGTATGTCTGACCTCCCCACAAGTCTAAACTCCGCTCATGTGTTAACATCACCCGAGTTAGAATTTGTTGTCTGTGAAAGCTGTCTTAGCTACCACTAGCCTATTTGAGCTTATTTTTTAATTGCAATGTAAATTGCAAGTCATCTGAACTGTGTTTATTAACTGATGGCATGATAATGATTTTTGAGCACTTGTAAATAAAGAATCAATGTTTTGTTCACTTTATTTTTGGGTGCCACCACCCATTTGTAAAAATGAATACATTGATGTGCTATTATTACTTGTTTGTCATGGAGAGTTTATGACTAATTAAAACAAAAAGGAAGTACCTGAAGGACATTGAAAATATATGTTTATGCATCAAGTTAAAATGGTTGATCATGATGATAGCAGGTCATTGGGGCACTCTGCTGGTATTATAGTGTCTGAGATATTGGATTATTATAATCTTTTTAAAATGTAGCTGTGAACTGGTTTTCAGTGTAATGTAAATACAAAGTACACGTTTATGCTTAACAGTGTACCTGAGCAACGCTTTGGGAGCTCCTTTCCTCCTCCATTCATTTCTAGATACTGAAGCATCCCGGCTTGGGTGAAGTCTGGTGGCTGAGGGTCTGTTGAGTCTAGCAGGGATAGCAGAGAGCAGTACGGAAGTCTGCCATCAGGGAAATTATTGACGTTAGAAGGAAGAAAATGGGTGGTACCCAGAATGAAGGAGTAGGGAATGGAGGCATGGATTTCTGGTGTGATAGATGTGGTATATAAGGGTGAGGTACGAGCACATTTTCTGTCTAGGGAACCAGTTTTTTTAAGATGTCTGTCATAACAACAACAAGGAGAGGTTTATAGATACAGTGATCCCTCGCTATATCGCGCTTCGCCTTTCGCGGCTTCACTCCATCGCAGATTTTATATGTAAGCATATTTAAATATATATCGCGGATTTTTCGCTGCTTCGCGGGTTTCTGCGGACAATAGGTCTTTTAATTTCTGGTACATGCTTCCTCAGTTGGTTTGCCCAGTTGATTTCATACAAGGGACGCTATTGGCAGATGGCTGAGAAGCTATCCAGCTTACTTTCTCTCTCTCTCTCTCTCTCTTGCGCTGACGTAGGGGGGTGTGAGCAGGGGGGCTGTGTGCAGCTGCTTCCTGAAGGACATGCTGCACGGAGCTTCGCATACTTAAAAGCTCAAAGGGCACGTATTGATTTTTTTTATCTGTCTCTCTCTATCTCTCTCTATCTCTCTCTCTCTCTCTCTTCCTCTCTCTTCCTGCTCCTGACAGAGGGGGTGTGAGCTGCCGCCTTCAACAGCTTTGTACCGGCGGTGCTTCGCATACTTCAAAGCCAAAAAGCCCTATTGATTTTTTTTTTGACTGCTTGCTTTGCACTCCTTTGAAAAGGAAGATATGTTTGCATTCTTTTAATTGTGAGACAGAACTGTCATCTCTGTCTTGTCATGGAGCACAGTTTAAACTTTTGAAAAAGAGACAAATGTTTGTTTGCAGTGTTTGAATAACGTTCCTGTCTCTCTACAACCTCCTGTGTTTCTGCGCAAATCTGTGACCCAAGCATGACATTCTAAAAATAACCATATAAACATATGGTTTCTACTTCGCGGATTTTCCTATTTCGCGGGTGGCTCTGGAACGCAACCCCCGCGATGGAGGAGGGATTACTGTAATTGAAAAAATTGTGTGTTTTTCTTATACTGTAAAGAGTAAACTGTTCTTGCAATCAGTTTTGTCCTGCTGTGACTTCTTTCCAAACCTGTTATGATTTGGTCGCTACAATACATTTTTACCCACCTTTCAGTTTTTACTTTTACTGGTATGAAGATCATTTAACTTACCTGGTACAGTTCATTCACATAAGCCGGTAATGTGAAGGCATGTTTCTTGTTGTGCATGCAACTTTTCTGGAGTCTCAGTATCTTCTACTGAAGAACAGCTATCAGGTGAGTAACATAAGAAAAATATACAAAATATTCATGTTGAGATAGTAAACTAATCAATATATGAGTTAACACAGAATGCTGCTCTTTTTAAACAAGACCATTTTGAAAATGTAACAATGCTTTTTAAAAGCTTTTCAAATTTCTATAATTTGCACTGTGTGTTCTATTTAAGATATGTCAATTAATAAAACTTCTTGACAAATTTCCTTAAAGAATAAGTATTCCAAATTTCAGTGAAGTTGCTTTACTGGTATAAAACTTTGACAAATAAGACAGCAGTAAGTGCTTTTCAAATTTTATGTGAGCATACAGCCCTGACAATGGGGGTTGGGGGGGCATGTATTTACCCCCACGCTGCTTTGCTACCTCTCTTCAACTGGCTCAAAACCCCCCAGAGGGACCCTACCAACTCTTTGATTGCCACTGAACACCATTCCCCAGGCCTAACAACTACCTATCGATGGCCCTGCAAACACACCAAAAAAATGACCTTGTCTTCACTGTCCAGATAGGATCTGGCTCACTGCAAACTAGTGCTGGAAAATAAGGATAGACGATTCTCATTAAAACACATAGTTTGAACATTCCATAAACTCCTTTCCTCATGAAATGTCATAAACCATCTAACTGCAGACCTAGAGTGCTGGAGCAATGAACTACTTTCAGATGATAGCATACAGTACTGAAGTGCTACAGGATATTTTTAGTATCTGTCAACAGTATTTGTCAGAAATGCAGTTCTGTTCAGCGCTAAAGCAGTACAAGTCAATTTTCTCTACTGTAATTTGCATTACATTCATGTAAAAATGAATTTATAATCTTGATTTTTTAGACTGCTTTTACTACTTAAACTTAGAGTATAGCTAGAGACATAATCTTCTATTCAGCTTGGCTTTGTGGTTTTAGACAGACCATCAGCTTTTTACTGAATATTGCAATATATTAATACTTCACATCACAGTGTCACTATTTTTCTTAAAGCCTCATGAAACTGAAAAAAAACTATATCTCATTAAAGCAAATCAGTAATAATTCTGGTTCAGTACAAATTCACTCATGTGTCAAAAAACTATTATGATACTAGACTATCCAAAGTGTCCTCTCACTGTAGGATCTGTAACTAAAAATATGTACCTTTTTACATTTAACATCTTTGAGAAAACTAAGTTAATCTTTACAGTATGAAGTGAGATTATGAGTGTGAAACACCTCTCCTGCTGGTTCTGTTTTCTAGCTACTGTTGCAGAATGTAAGATGACACAAAACTATAATAGGTCTCAGCAATGATGGCATGAAATATGATGGTTTTTGAAGTAGAAATGATCCGATGCAACGATTTCCTAGCATTGTTACAGGGCACCCCCTGATAAGATGAGAAACCTTGAACATAGACAAATGTTCTTTATCTCTGTTTGTGCTTTATTTTTAACAAAATCAATAAGAGGCTTGTGTATGTGAGAGAAAGACATTAAATTAATTGAAAGCATGAAAGATTTAAAATACAGAATAAACACATATTACACAGTATAAATTGTACCTTTGAGAATAGCTGAGGAACAGAAGGGTAGACCCCTTTGCTCAAACTAACTAATGGCTAAAGTTGTAATTCTGTGTCTGTTCAGCCTCCCAGGCCTGCTATTCCTCCTCAAGATGACAGGCCAAATCATATGTACCCAAAAACTGCTAGAAAACTGGACTCTTTGAAAATTTAAAAAAGAGGAAAAGAAAAACCCATGGTAGACTAGAAGGCAAGTTTTGTTTGGATTTAAGTAATAATAATAATTCTTTGCATTTATATAGCACTTTTCTCACTACTCAAAGCGCTCAGCAATTGCGGGTTAAGGGCCTTGCTCAAGGGCCCAACCGAGCAGAGTCTCTTTTGGCATTTACGGGATTCGAACCAGCAACCTTCCGATTGCCACTGCAGATCCCTAGCCTCAGAGCCACCACTCCGCCTAATAATTTATTGTTCCCATACCTGGAGTCGAACCTGGGCCGCCTGGGTGAAAACCAGGAATCCTAACTGCTAGATATATGCACAAGATGGTAAACTTTTATAGAAATGTGGGGATTCTCTTTCTACCTATCTATATACAGTATGTATCATCTACAGTACATGTCATGGGTGGCATAGTCGCTGTATGGTTTGTGGTGACAGTTCACAGTTTCATTGTCCTGGATTTGAATGCCTGATCAGCTTCTGTGTGGAGTTTGTAAGTTATCCTTGGGTCTGTGTAGGTCTGAATGAGTTATTCTCAAGTTACCCTGGCTTTCCTCCCGCATTTAAAAGACATGTGTGTTAGAATTACTGTTGTCTTATTGTGCATATGTTTAAAGGAGAAATTGTGCCCTGTTAAGGACTAGCTGTTTGAAGAGAGTGCAGTTCCCATGATTAAAAAGGTTTGTTGATGGATGGGTGTATAAATTTTGATGTAGCATGTGCATATTTTAATAAACAATATATTCTTGAATTCATTGTATAAACAAAATTTATTCTTAAAGTATACACATTTGTGTTCCCAGCTTCTAGACTGAATGGTATAATCAGGAAAAGAGTTGTTAAAACAGCAAGAGATCATAACCATAAAACAGATAGAGAGACAATATTAAATACCAAAATGTACCCAAGGATCATAAACAAGAACAGAAGCAATAAGTCAGGAGCTATGATTATTTGGAATTCATAAAACTCAAGATAAATATGGTTCTATTTCACTGATCCATATCTGTATCCGTTGTGCCAATTTAATTCGTGTAACCTTTGTGACCACTCTCTGAGACAACCACAGACATGAAATGACAACAACCAGAAGTAAAAAAAAATAAGGACCAGCTGTTTAAAAGTATATATTGTCATGCATGGGTGCTTGTGGATCATCTTCAGGGCTGAGACAAAGCAGGTAATATCACTGTGGGACACAAGGGGGAGCTGTCTCTCACTGTTCTGTCTCTTCCTCCTGCAGTTCCAAGAAGACTCTGGGTGAGGGCACATGATGTATGCAAGAGGGACCCTGCCCATTTCTGCCCCAGAGTTATAAAAGTCGATCAACCACAGAAAGAGAGTGATTTCTTGAATCTGAGCCTATGAGGAAGAAGCTCCCAATTATTGACCTGCTTTTACACAAGCCAAATTAAAGAGGTTGCCTTAAGAGGTGTTAAGTGGAAGCCATTGATGGCATTATCTGTTTTTTGCACATTTATGCAGTGCCATCATGGACTTGTTTATTTAAGTTCATAAAATAAACATGGTTACCCAGTTTGCTATTCACTGGGACATTGTGAGGTTACTTGGGAGGTTGCAATATACATACAAATTAATAAAATATGAATAAAAGGAGAAAAAAAACGTGAGTCAGGGAAAAAAAATCATACCAACTGGTCTGAAACAGAAAAGCAACTACTGAGATGAAGTACATAGAGAAAGGATACACAGCACACAGGTTTAAAATGAAATGCCAGTGTGCAGTGATACAACATGTGTTGTTTCCAGGCTTGCCCTAGCTTCTCTAAACCATTTCAGTTCCAGTTCTTCAAGCTTCTCTAGTACCTAACAAGGAGTCACTGCTTCACTTTTTTCTTGGATACAGTTTACTTTCAACTTGAAGGATGCGGATCAGATGAGCTCAATATGCTGCTGCCTCCTAGTGACTCATATGGGCAGAACAAGTTCTGAATTCATTCACACAACTATCAGTTCATCCAGACTGTCATTGTCCTTTTATTAGTAAAACAGCCAGGAGACACAGGTTAACACATTATCGATTATATATTAGCATGAGTACTGCAAAATATTACAATAATAATAAGAATTCTATACATTTATTTGGCACTTTTCTCACTACTCAAAGCACTTTACATAGTGAGTGGGGAACCAATTCAAACACCACTAATGTGTAGCACTTGGATAGTGCGACGGCAGCCATTTTTGCACTAGTACTCTCACCACACATTAACTGTTAGGTGGTGGAGTGGTGAGATAGTTAGTGACAGGGAATGATTAGGGGGACAGAATGACTAGGCTGAGGTAGGCAATTTAGCCAGAACATTGGGATATACCCTAACCTTTATGAAGGATCCCCAGGGATATTTTATTAAAACAGAAAAAACAGAGAGGTTTTTCATCTCATCTGAAGCACAGCACCCATTCTCACAGCACAGTGTCCCTGTCACTGCACTGGGGCATTGGGATCCACATATAGACCACAGGGTAAGCACCCACTAATGGCCTCATCAACATCTCTTTCAGCAGTAACCCAAGCTTCTCCTGGATGGTTTCCCATCCAAGTACTGGCCGGACCCAAACATGCTTAACTTCAGATGGATGACCTGTGCAGGTTGTGTCGCTGCTTCAGCATTTGAGCTGTTTGTTTGCCAGGTGACTCTCTTTGCTTCAATGTTTCTACTGAATCCTCATACAGAGACGGTATAAGGACGCATGGATCTAGTACATCTGCCCAGGTTTAACATCACATGGGTGCTTTATTATTGAAGGAATACAACAGAATTGTTCTTTCTCTTGGTGAGCCTTCCTCCAAGATCTTATCACACCTACTGAGGGTCCTCCTCAAAGGAACAGAATCTGAATCTGTTTCTTTCCCTGTTATTATATTTTTTTTTCATGAATTCTGCCTAATTTTAATGTGACACTTTTCAAAGAACAGTACAGAAAACATACATTTTTCCATATTACCAGGTGCATATAAAAACTGATAACATTTTCTGTATGGAAACTTTCTTAACTTTACCGTATGTGACAAATGAAAACAAATAATTGTGTAGTTTTCATGGGTTATAAAAAAAGGTCCCAATAATCCTTGTCAGAACCATTCTTACATCCTTGATCAGTAAAAGCACCCATCTGAAACTTTTTTTTTAATTCTACACCAGTACTTAATAGTCACTGCATGATTTGTAATTATTTTGCTATTCTATTTTTGATGCCACTAACATTAAATTGTGCAGTATAATAGCTTCTGCTGCATAAACATAAAAGAATGTTAAAGAGCCATTTCAGGTTTTAATCAAGAATATTATGGTCACAGGGAATTTTTGCTTTAAAAGTAGCTTGTAAATTCTAAACACATTAAATGCCAAACATTTTTATTAGTAAATTAATCATGTTTTGCCCATAATACATATAATATTTTTATCAATTTAATGCGCTTGAGGATATCTGAACTGTTTTCAGTTCATATCAATATTTAGTGACTTCAGAAGCTCACTTTCTCCTGAGGAAGACTGAGGATTAATTTCACACATGAATACTTCTCCCAAGGCTCTCTTTACTGCTGTCTGTGTTCTACCAACACTGAGGCAGGGGGCTGTTGTAATGATATATTTATCTCTAGCATCAGAATATAACAGCTCTCCTACATTTGAACATCTTATACATCTGAAAACTGTAGAAAGAGATACGAAATTCAAATTATACTGTGCTACTGAACACAATGCCTAATTTCTATAGTCAAATTATATAGTAATTAGTTGTAATAAATATGACTCTAAGGGATTTCTTGAGTTATTTTTCTTTTTCTAAAATTCATCAGTGGCAAAGTAAGTAAAGCCTCTGAGAAGCAATGTTTCATTTCAGTATTAACAATGGATTAAGGTGATCTAATGTAACAAGTCACACTAACAGATTGCCCATCATAACTGCTTTTTTGATAATGCATTCTTCTTGGGTAAAAATAGTCAGTAATCCTTTCTTTATGTATTACTTATAATGTTGAAAATGTATATTTTGTACACCAGTTTATATATAAATGATTAGCAGATCATTACACAGTAGCATGATGGGCCCAGCCTTACATAAAGATTAAAAGTTTAGTCTAACATGAAAATTTCTATAAAGCTGAGAAGTAATAGATCACAAAATCAATGGAGCTTCTTGCAGGCATTTCAATAAATGATTATGGATGTTCATGCTACTGGGAGGAGTTATAGGACAATCCAAAAGAAATTTAAAGTGAATCATTCAAACATACTGGGGACTATTTACAAATGGATCCAATTTGTGATCCACATGAATGCTGTAACAAATTCTGCCTAAATGCTAACCGAAAGACATTCAAAGGCGACTCTAATAGACCCCAGGTTAACATCAAAAGATATAAAGGCATTTCTTGCCACAGTGAATGTCAAGGTGCATGAGTCAGCTGCCAGAAAGAAATTGTGCAAAGCTGGTTCACACTGGAGGTCATGAAGGAAGAAACTCTGTTCTAAACAAAAAAGCACAACTATATTAAGCTGTGGTTTATCTGTTTCTAAATCAAGGATTCCGTGACACTCCAGAGAGATGAGATGAAATGTAGTTATTTTACAGCAAATGCAAAAATGCCTTCCAACAGCAAAAACTGTTGTGTGGACTATTGTTGGAGCTAATGTACTTTATATCAGGTTATTCATATTTTAATAATTTAAAAAATGTTTCATTTCTTTAAAAATTCATTTTATTCATGTATCCTGTTGTTTTGTTTATTGCTATCTTGGTGATATCATGCTGTGTTTTCCTGTTGCATTTTGCATCTAAAATGCTTTCTTGTTGCATTGTGTTATTCTGCATTCACCAGTGAAAAGCTGGAAATAACCAGAAGCTGCATATTTAAGAACCAGGCAAGAAGCCACATAATAATACAAGGCTAGTAATACTATAAGCCAAGTGTCAGACTACAGACATTGGTAATACTATTCAGATGTCCATTTATTAGTGAAAACACAATAATTGGTGAATATTTCAATATGTCAAAAATAATGAATAATGCACATTAATGTTATTTAAACTTTTTTACTGAAAAAGTGCTGTCCAAAATCATAGTTTTTAATTCTCGGATCACACAAACAGCTGCATAATGGAATACACCAGCCCAAAATTACTTTTTTTATATGTTACTTACACTATGTAGTTTGTAGTGGTGGCTGAGAAAAAATTTTAATCTTGTGTTTTCATGCAGAACAGAGATAAAAAAAATTTTCTGATAGAACAGAATTCAAAGGTGACCAAAACAGAACAACAGTAAACGTACAAACGGTCGATGAAAAAGTCATCCAATCATATGTGCATATTGTCCCAAATATGTGTATTTTTACTAAAATATTCTGAAACGAGTCTAAAACAGTATGAACTAAAATGGAACATAAAATGGCTTGGATGTGAAAGTGCATTAAAACTGTAGACCCAAAACCTATTGTTACATCTATGTATATTCATATCCACAACTGGAACACCTTGGAATTAACTAGTGGCAGGCTGTGAAACTGCATGAGTAAACTGACCTTCTGCTTGTTGAAGAATATGTGTAAGTACGAGGCATATCCTCTTCCTGATAATGTTTTCACTCACTTTTCTTCAACTTTTAATCTTTAGTTGTACACGTCTCTCAGTGAATTTTGTGCTGTTGATAACATTCCGGATCAGTCGAGCCCCAGGATAACAACGACCGCCACTAGTACTGCTAGCCATCAGGGTGCTGGCGAAAATTTGGCTACTGTTGGCCGAAGAAGGAGAAGAAGAGGGGGAGATGTGTCTGGAGGCAGAAGGAGAGGAGGAAGGTAAAGAGAGTGGAACTGAGGGTAGGAACTTTGAATGTTGGCAGTATGACTGGTAAGGGGAGAGAGTTAGTCGATATGATGGAGAGAAGAAAGGTTGATATATTGTGTATGCAAGAGACTAAATGGAAGGGGAGTAAGGCCAGGTGGATCAGAGGTGGATTCTAACTGTTCTATCATGGTGTGGATGGGAGGAGAAATGGGGTAGGGATTATTCTGAAGGAACAGTATGTGAAGAGTGTTTTGGAGGTGAAAAGAGTGTCACACAGATTAATGATTATGAAGCTGGAAATTGTAGGTGTGATGATGAATGTCGTTAGTGCATATGCCCCGCAAGCTGGGTGTGCAATGGATGAGAATGAAGATTTTTGAAGTGAGTTGGATGAAATGATGAACAGTGTACCCAAGGGACAGAAAGTGGTGATTGGAGCAGATTTCAATGGACATGTTGGTGAAGGGAACAGAGGAGATGAGGAGGTGATAAGTATGGTGTCAAGGAGAGGAATGAAGAAGGTCAGAGGATAGTGGATTTTGCCAAAAGGATGGACATGGCTGTGGTGAATATGTATTTTAAGAAGAGGGAGGAACATAGGGTTACGTACAAGAGTAGAGGAAGATGCACACAGGTAGATTACATCCTTTGCAGAAGAGTCAATCTGAAGGAGATTGAAGACTGCAAAGTGGTGGCAGGGGAAAGTGTGGTTAAGCAGCATAGGTCTGTAGGATGACATTGGAGATCAAGAAGAGGAAGAGAGTGAGGGCAGAGCCAAGTCAAATGGTGGAAGTTGAAAAAGGAATACTGCAAAGTTGAGTTTAGGGAGAAGGTAAGACAGACACTGGGTGGCAGTGAAGAGTTATCGGACAGCTGGGCAACTACAGCATATGTAGTAAGGGTGACAGCAAGAACGGTGCTTGGCGTGACATCTGGACAGAGGAAGGAGGAAAAGGAAACCTGGTGGTGGAATGGGGAAGTACAGGAGAGTATACAGAGGAAGAGGATGGTGAAGTAGAAGTGGGATAGTCAGAGAGATGCAGGCGTAAGATGAAGGGAGGTGGCGAAAGCTAAAGAAAAGGCATATGATGAGTTGTACGTATGAGAGGACACTAAGGAGGGAGAAAAGGACCAGTACCGATTTGGCTAGACAGAGGGACCAAACTGGGAAAGATGTGCAGGAGGTTAGGGTGATAAAGGATAAAGATGGAAACATACTCACAAGTGAGGAGAGTGTGTTGAGCAGATAGATAGATAGATAGATAGATAGATAGATAGATAGATAGATAGATAGATAGATAGATAGATAGATAGATAGATAGATAGATAGATAGATAGATAGATAGATAGATAGATAGATAGATAGATAGATACTTTATTAATCCCAATGGGAAATTCACATTCTCCAGCAGCAGCATACTGATACAATAAATAATATTAAATTAAAGAATGATAATAATGCAGGTGAAAAACAGACAATAACTATGTATAATGTTAAATGTTAACGTTTACCCCCCCGGGTGGAATTAAAGAGTCGCATAGTTTGGGGGAGGAACGATCTCCTCAATCTGTCAGATGGAAAGAGTACTTTGAGAGGCTGATGAATGAAGAGAACGAGAGAGAGAGAAGGTTGGATGATGTGGAGATAGTGAATCAGGAAGTGCAATGGATTAGCAAGGAGGAAGTAAGGACAGCTATGAAGAGGATGAAAAATGGAAAGGCCATTGGTCCAGATGACACACCTGTGGAAGCATGGAGGTGTTTAGGAGAGATGGCAGTGGAGTTTTTAACCAGATTGTTTAATGGAATCTTGGAAAGTGAGAGGATGCCTGAGGAGTAGAGAAGAAGTGCCAATATTTAAGAATAAGTGGGATGTGCAGAATTGTAGTAACTACATGGGGATAAAATTGATGAGCCACAGCATGAAGTTATGGGAAAGAGTAGCGGAAGCTAGGTTAAGAAGTGAGATGATGAATAATGAGCAGCAGTATGGTTTCATGCCAAGAAAGAGTACTACAGATGCGGTGTTTGCTCTGAGGATGTTGATGGAAAAGTATAGAGAAGGCCTGAAGGAGTTACGTTGCATCTTTGTGGACCTGGAGAAAGCATATGACAGGGTGTCTTGAGAGGAGCTGTGGTATTGTATGAGGAAGTTGGGAGTGGCAGAGAAGTACATAAAAGTTGTACAGGATATGTACGAGGGAAATGTGACAATGGTGAGGTCTGCAGTAGGAGTGACTGATGCATTCAAGGCGGAGGTGGGATTACATCAGGGATTGGCTCTGAGCCCTTTCTTATTTGCAATGGTGATGGACAGGTTGACAGGCGAAATTAGACAGGAGTCCCTGTGGACTATGATGTTTGCTGATGACATTGTGATCTGCAGCGATACTAGGGAGTAGGTTGAGGAGACCCTGGAGAAGTGGAGATATGCTCTGGAGAGAAGAGGAATGAAGGTCAGTAGGAACAAGACAGAATACATGTGTGGAATGGTGAGGATGAAAGGAGTAGAGCTGGCGAAGGTAGATGAGTTTAAATACTTGGGATCAACAGTACAGAGTAATGGGGATTGTAAAAGAGAAGTGAAAAAGAGTGTACTGGCAGGGTGGAATGGGTAGAGAAGATTGTCAGGAGTAGTTTGTGACAGACGGTTAAAAGGGAGTGAAACAGAAGGTCTACAGAATGGTAGTGAGACCAGCTACGTTATATGAGTTGGAGATAGTGGCACTGACCAGAAAGCAGGAGACAGAGCTGTAGGTAGCTGAGTTAAAGATGCTAAGATTTGCACTGGGTGTGACAAAAATGGATAGGATTAGGAATGAGTACATTAGAGCAGTGGTCCCCAACCTTTTTGACAGCAAGGACCACTTTATTAGATGCAAATTTTTCCACGGACCGGTCCGGGGGGGGGGGGGGGGGGGGGTTTGGGGGGGGGGTTTGGGGGGGGTGGTGGTTGTGGTTGGTTTATACACAATTTACATAACATTTCTATTATTATTAAAGTTATTAAGCAGTTTGCATACGTTTGCACTCTGACATTTTTCTTCTTTTTTTGCATATAACAAAGACATATGCTTTACATTTGCCAATCCAACAGATTGCACATCACAAACATTAACACTGCAATCTTTTTTTCGTGTCTGCCGTTTCTATAGGAGGGTGACAATGAGTTAAATTCCAATGGATGTTTTTCAAATGTTGACAAGCAATAAGCAATAAGAATCAATGAAAACCACAGACAACAAAAACAGAAAAAAAAAAACAAAACAGTACGAGGAAAGTTCGAAGAAAGAGATTTTTTTACAATGTTTCTGTTTGGGGATCGTTGTGCAAACGTGCACAACTGAGCTGCGACCACAGATCTAACTGCTCTGTGGATGATTCGTTCAAGCATTTCAAGGTCACTTCGTTGTAATGAAAGCATCTGTTGAATGTACTTCGTAGTAACGTGATTTCTACAGACTCATGTCATATGGGGAAACTGTCGGGACCATAAAAATACTTTGTTGTAATACTCTTTCACCTCAGTCTCTCTCCTCTCTCTGCATCGCTGCAAAGCCCCGCCCGCCAAGCGTTCGGAAAAGTCTGAGTGAGTCGCCGTTGCCGGCAGTTCTCTCGTGGCCCGGCTGTCAGACAGCTGCGGACCGGTAGTGGGCCGCGGACTGGGGGTTGGGGACCCCTGCATTAGAGGGTCAGCTCAAGTTGGACGGTTGGGAGACAAAGTCAGAGAGGTGAGATTGTGTTGGTTTGGAATGTGCAGAGGAGAGAGATGGTGAGTATATTGGGAGAAGGATGTTAAGGATAGAGCTGCACGGTAAGAGGAAAAGAGGAAGGCCTAAGAGGAGGTTTATGGATGTGATGAGAGAGGACATACAGGTGCTGGGTGTCACAGAGCAAGATGTAGAGGACAGGAAGATATGGAAAAAGATGATCCACTGTGACAACCCCTAACGGGAGCAGCCGAAAGAAGACAAAGACGATATCATGAGAAACACAGCGTTAGCCAATGTATGTATAAGGTGTTACTGTGCTGGACTGGAGACCAATGAATAAGTTTGGAGGAAGGTTTTCATTTCAAACTCTTGTGCACACATTAGCACACTCTGTTTTAGTTGCCAAGAGTGCACTTCAGATAGTCTACAAAAAATTGTCTTAGATGGTTATTTTATGTCTTCTGGATAGTGTGTCAATTGAAGACAACATATTTTACAGATCGAAGCAATCTTTGTACAAAAAAGTGATGCAAAACAGTAAGATATTTGAATAACCTTAAAGAAAGAAGTAATATAGTAATAGACTACTTTCCAGTTAAAGAATATGAAACATTTTTACACATGCAGCCCAGTGTCTGATTAAACAAATATAACAAACAATGATCAATGGCATAATGTAAAAGTTGAACCTAAGTGATTAACTGAAACAGAAACAGCTGTGGAGAGATAATATAACTGGACAAAGGACAATCCATAGTAAAAAGGAGAGGCTGGGGTAGACATGGCAATTTAAATTCCTCAGTGACCTCTAAGATGTGCTGAGTCCAACTCTATCTTCCTTATGCCTTAGCATCTACTGAATCCCTAGGAGCCCCAATCTGGCCTACCCCAGAGTGCCTCACCAGTTTCTCCTCACTGCAATTCCAATTTCTCTTTTCACTTGGTCCCAACCCCAATTCTGATTTATTCGTCCTTTTCTTGCTCAACTCAGGCTCTTCTTTATACACCTGTGGGTGCCATATCTTAACTATGACCTGTGGGATGCTGATGTGGCAATGTTGACCAAACCAAACAAAACAAAATCAAAACAATCAAAAGTTGCTGTTGACTCTGAACACCCCATGGCTGCCCAAATTCACAATTGCACACAACCTCCTGGAGCCTGAGCACACTGATTTTATTTTAAAACTGCACACTGCCACAGACTACAAATATGTTTTACTACAAACACACACCTAAGACTTTTGCACAGTAGTATATATATATAAATATATATATATCCATCCATCCATCCATTTTCCAACCCGCTGAATCCGAACACAGGGTCACGGGGGTCTGCTGGAGCCAATCCCAGCCAACACAGGGCACAAGGCAGGAACCAATCCCGGGCAGGGTGCCAACCCACCGCAGGACACACACAAACACACCCACACACCCAAGCACACACTAGGGCCAATTTAGAATCGCCAATCCACCTAACCTGCATGTCTTTGGACTGTGGGAGGAAACCGGAGCGCCCAGAGGAAACCCACGCAGACACGGGGAGAACATGCAAACTCCACGCAGGGAGGACCCGGGAAGCGAACCCGGGTCCCCAGATCATCCAACTGCGAGGCAGCAGCGCTACCCACTGCGCCACCGTGCCACCTATATATATATATATATATATATATATACAGTATATATAAAATCCAGCATCTGTTTGTATGTATGTCTGTCCATTTTTCACGAGAGAACTACTTAACAGATTTAGATTGGGTTTTTTTCTATTATTTGCTTGAACATTCCAGTTGATTTTGCGACCTCTCTCATAGTTCACTTGTGGTACTGATTCATTTGCGCGACTCCAAGAGAGATGCAGCGGTCTGAGAGGAGAGGGCGGGGCCCTCCTCACTCGTGCGCCAGCATCGGAGCGTATCTTATATCCACTTAGCTAGCGAACGAGAGAACTACTTAACGGATGTTGATTGAGTTTTTTTCTAGAATTTGCTTGAACATTCTGGTTGATTTTGTGACTTCTCTCATTGCACTAAGAATAATAGTTTGCTTGCAGGAGTGCTATATTTGCACTAATCCAAGACAGAGGCTGTGGGCCAAGGGGAGGGGGAAGCGTGACGCCAGGAGTGTGGAGTCAGTCTACCTCTGTGTTTTGGTACATAAATTGCCTCTGTTAGCTAGTGATACCTTTTTGTTTATTGATTTTTAAAGTTTGTCCAACTACGTGAGCGGAGCCACGGGGAATGGCTAGTATGTATGTATGTATGTATATACACATATATATATATATATATATATATATTCATAGCATTCGTAGTCTGAATCTTGATCTGAATCTATGGGTGGTTACCTACCCTGTAACACATGTGGTTGGTCTGCCAGTCTGCAAACATCCACCACAGGGCCCTCTCAATTGCGAGAAGCAGATCATAGAATGTTACATAGTTTACTGTATGTATATATATATATATATATATATATATATATATATATATATATATAGTAATAAAAACAAAGAGACAGTTGTGAAGGTTTGGGGTTTTAGCCCCGTATACTGTAAACAAAAAGTCAGACTATTTTTCCAACAAAATCATCAGACACATGAGGGTTGGTAGACAGACAACTTATAGGGTGGGACCGGAAATGAAAACGTGGCGATGCTGGGAAAATCGTGGTGGTGGATGTGTAAATGATGTCATCAAGAAGGGACCAGAGGGTAGAAAGGGACCCGGAAGTGGTGCGTTGCTTTAGGTGTCCGGCAAAGTTACGGCGGCGGTGCTTCATTTCTTCTGAGGAAATAAAAAGAAGAGAGGTTGGCACCCTGCCGTTGTCCCCTGGCACGACTTGTTGCGGTACGCGTCGGGTCCTTAAGCTGCTCCCCATGCGCTCATGTGTGACAATATATAATGTAAACAAATTAAATGCTTTCTGAAAAAAGAATACAAAGACTGTTCTTATAGCTTCTTTGACTATGATGCTTTGTTTTTTTTTTTTAAACATAATGTTCTCAAGCTTACTTAATCCAACTGACTACAAACACATGCCTAAGACTTTTGCACAGTAATATATGGCTATATATATATTCTTGTAATAATTCTTGCAGCAGCACTTTGAATTAGCTGAAAGTTGCATAAAGAACAATTTGAACAGCCAGTGAACACCACATTGCAGTGGTCAGTCCTACTAGAAATAAATGCGTGAATTAATTTCTCAGTATCCTGCATCCTAATTTTCCAACATTTTTAATAGTACTAGGGTGTTGTACCGTGTTAGCCATTATGAATGTAGAGAAAAGCCAAGCAAAATGACACCTTTTATTGGCTAACTAAAAAGATTACAATATGCAAGCTTTCGATATGTAATATTGTAATATGTAATATGTAATATGTAATCTTGCCTGAAGAAGGGGCCTGAGTTGCCTCGAAAGCTTGCATATTGCAACATTTTTAAGATAGAAAAAACATGTTTTGGAGAGTTTTGTAATGTGTGCTTAAATGACATAAAAGTGTCAAAGATAATGTCTAGATTGTCTAAAATTACTGTAATGGTGATTCCAATTGAGTTAAATAATCAAAAAATATTTTTGTGATCAGCATCATTCCCTTTAATTAACATTTATGTTTTGTCTGTGTACAAGTAGTTCTCATCCATCCACTCCTTTAACTCACTAACACGTCTAATTTTGGACAATATCAGAGAAATGTCATTTGGTCTAAAAAGGAAGGTATAACTGGATGTCATCTGTGTACGAGTGACAATTAAAATAGGTATACTGTAGCTTATAGGGCAAGCAGTATTATTTAAGACTTCAGCTTTCCCACTCAGTGACATTTTTCCAGCATTCTGGTAAACAGTACAGGACTGGTGGCACTCACACTGCAAGAGTAAGGGATAGTTGTTATCATCAATGCATAAGTCTACTCAATAGGTTTAAGGTTTAAGGTTTCGTTATTTAGTCATGTTTACACAAGAAAATATGAAATAGCCGCTCATATTGATATCTGCAGGAAGGTTTCACATATATATTGCCTGATGTTGTATTTAATATATGGACTTTGATTCACAGCATGTGTTGAATTCAGTTTGTTCTTTGTATTATACAACTTTTATAAAATATGAAGGAGATGTACTGTGTACACATTACAATGAACATGGACTGTTTCTGTCATTGCTATTCCCTACTTTTCTTCCCAAGGATCAATTTCATCCTCAGATCTTGGACACCCCTGTCAGTACTTATTTCTTTCCAGTTATCCCATAGGACCCCCATGGGTACTCCCACTTAGGCACTCAAAACAACTTCTTTATCTTAGTGGTTTATTGTGCTAGTACTAAGAATTTTTCCTTTCCATGTATAGGAATCTTACAAAGTAAGATAAAAATGTGTATTTTGACACTGGAGATTAGCAGGAAAAGTTAACTTAACACGTGCAGTGCACTTCTAATATGCATTTAGCTATAGTAGTCTTTGATACTGCATTCTTGTGATATTATAAACAATACAGACAAGAAGTTAAAAGCAGTAACTTTAAAAATGGTTTCAAATTAGGTTACATTTTCACAGTGGTGGAAGGTTTAATGATGTGACTTCACCATAAATCATGTTTTGAGGTTTGATACTTTATCACTTGACTTTATGCTTTGCTATTTTATTCTATATCCTATAATTCTGTCAAATGTATATAGATGACAATAAATTGATGACTGATTTTTTTCAGTCAAAGGTGCTCCTGACTATATGGTCAAAGTATTTTTTCTAAAGAAAAAATAAAACTCAAGTTTTTCTGATGTTACTCTAAAAATAGTGTACCATTATATATAGTAAGAGGTATTTTAAATATTAATGAGAACAATGCTGAGATGAATCCTGTTAAGGTCTCAGTACTTCTATCATAACATTTCTGTCTTTTGGCTGTACAGCTTTTAGACTACTGTAAAATATGTTCACATAATTAATTGTTGATGTTCTAGAATGATGGAAATAGACAGATAGGGATTGAAAAGTCAGACTGGGAGATGGGTGGGAAAAACTCAAAGATTTAAATCCTTCCTGTGTTTGTAACCTATGTGACGTTTAGCTGATTTTTAAAGTAAGAAATATACCTGGTAGAAGAAGATGAAAGCTGTGACTCTTTAAACAGAGAAGAGTCTTGGCTCTTTGACCCAACTGAGAGACACTACTGACCTGGTACAATGAAATCAGATATGTGACTAATAACTCTGATGTTGAAGACAAAACAACTGTCAAAATCAAATTTGAAAAAAATAACTTATTGGCAACATAATGACACTGTTAATAGTTGAACAGCTAAATTTACAAAAAATAATTAATAAAAAAAAAAAGATAAAAATAAAAATTACAGAGACAGTAACACTGTGTTGCCATGTTTTTGATTAGTAAATTTTGCTATCTGTTGTAAGTAGACTTTTATTCAAGTCCATAGTAAAATAAAGCTGTTCTACTTTTAGGTGCTGATATTCACAGTTGTGATTAGTATCAATGTTCAATAAACTATGAGTGATTTCTCATCAGATTTATAACATTACTAATTACTGATCACAAACTATTACCCATTAAAAAATTTACAGATCATTTGCAAACTACTATAATTTTTAAATATGCGTTATATTTAAAGGGAATGACTTAGTGATAATTGCACACAGATCTGCATTTACATTTTGACAATTACTGTGTTTCTTGTTTATATTTCTATATTTTACATCCTCTGTCCCTGCCATATCACAAAATATGACTAACATTACTCTCGGTCTTGAAATGATGTACATAATACTTAACAAGGCAACTAATGATAACGTAAGGCATTAGCAATTATTTTTATCATCAGTTATTATCGATGACATGGACTAATTGTTGTGGCCCTAGTTGTTATACTCACTAATCATTGCACTAGAGACTGACGACATGTTGTATTCCAATTAGTATATGCATGTAATAATTTGATTTTATTTTGTACATACTACAATAATGGTCCTATAAACAAGTTTTTGGTGCTGACACCTGTAATACTGAGTCCTGTAGCAATTTATTCACATACCCTACCCCCAACCCTTTCTGTGTGCTGTCCAGTCCCTCCAAGAATTAGGCTAATTTTCTGTAACATTTAAAATGCTAATACTTTTAGTGTTGTTTAACATGCAAAAACATCTGCAAGACCTTATCCCATGTGAGGGATGGCCAGCATCCTTATCTGACCGGTACTCCCTCAAGATGGAAGGATGGGGGAGACGGGGAATATTGTCTCCCTTGGAGTGCCAGTTGGCAGTCTCCTGGGGTTGTGGTGGTGCCACAGATTCCTACAGGGCACCATGGGAATTGGAGTTCTTCTACTCAACCCTGTTGGGTTTCGTGGGTGCCACTAGGGTGTACTGCAGGGAATAGGGAGCCCTTCTTTGTCCAGCTCCAGCCTTACCCAGAAGTGCTCCTCGGACAGGCCTTCAGAACCCTGGAAGTACTTCCTGGGACAATATAAGCATCAACTTGAGGAGCTGGGAGGAAGGAGGCAAAGTTTGCCAGGAGGCAGCGACCAGTGATGCACATAGAGAAAGAGAGACAGAGAGAAGAAAACAGAAGACTAGTATTTCTGTGTGCTATTGTGCTTCTTTACTATGCATTTGGTACTGTGGGAAACACTTACAAGAAGCATTTCATACCAATAAATCCACTTTCTTATTTTACACTTGTGTTCGAGCCTGTCTGTGTTGGGTGCTTGGGGAAGTCGGGCACCCCTTACAGTCTACACCTGCTTGTACTGAATTAGGTAGGATCAGGCAGTCAAGAGTAGCCTTTTATTGACCAGTACAGTTATAAACAATTATAGCAAGCAATTATGAAATAATCTAAAGTGTCTTCAGCCAGTACAAAAAAATAACACATGATATATGCTATAATAGCTAATCTAATCTACCTGTTTAGTCACATTTTACTTTTGTTGTGAAAATAATATGTCATGGCTTCTTTATCTGAATGAAAATTACACTGTATTTCTTTATTGTTTCTTATTGAAAACAGAAGGCGTTTTCCCTTCCAAAATCTGCATTGTTTTGCATATTGTTTTAATTGAAAAATAATTTATTTGAATTTATTGCTTGTTTCTATGCATTTTTCACACTTTCATTATGAATAAAATATATGCAAATCAATATACAACACCTGAAGTGCATAGTGCATCCTCTCTTCTCTAAACTGACCAGGAATAAAATTGAAAATTGGGTAATGTTAGATCTCTTTCAGTGCTTTAAGAAGTGCTTTTGTTTACCCTACCTGTATGTAATTCCATATAAAGATGTTAAAACTACACCCAGGTTCTTAAAGAAGGATACATTGGAAAATGTTCACAGATTCAGGCAGGATACTCATTTTAATTAAACTGATTCTCCCAAGTACTGGTAAGCAAATATGGAAGCAGCTACTGAGATCTTGTATAACATGATCCATTCCACTTCAGTCTGAATAAATGTTCAAACCATTGTGAGATTGAATGGTATACAATAGAAACTGATATGTAGAGATTTGTAATTGCATGCAAAAATGTTTAAAGACAATAGTATACTCTCACTCACATTAATTTTTAATCCAGAGATCTTATGTAAATCATCCATTAAATTTTAACATAATATTGAAGTAATGAATAAAGCAGTATATCATTAGTGTAAAGGGATATTTTCTGTCCAAGTTCAAACTTTAGATGTCCTAGAATCCCTGGCTGAGTGTGCAAAAAATGTCAAGTGGTTCTATGGTGAAAAACAAATCATGGACAAAGGGAGTTTTCATTTATGTAACTTTTACATAATTAAGGTTTTAAGCAAAGATTGATTAAATTTACTGTAACTTCAAGGATTATAGATAACATTAAAAGTTAACAATTTAATGGGAAATTTTCTGAAGAGTACCCGTCTGGACCTGCATGTTTCCACTTTGAAGTGACTTTACAGCTTCTGAAATTTTTAGAAACAGTTGCAGGTTGATCCCACCTATTTATACATAAGGACTGATTGTAAGTCAGAAAGCTATTTATGTAAGCTTTGTTTTTACTGCATTCACAAGAGTACAGAGTTGTATAGTCTTATTTGAAATAGTTGTTCATCTCTTTTGTTCACTTGTTTACTTCCAAGTAAAGGGAAGTTTGGTTATGGAGTATTTGCTATCTAGTTGAGACCTGATTCTGATTGTATAATGTTGAAAATGCAGAAAAATGTTGATGTCTGTATATGTGTCTGTCTGTGAAAGTTGATTTCCACAACTTAATAATTACAATTTGTGTCAGAAAATTGTTTTTTTTTGTGTTGTGTAGTTCTATTGAATGACTACAACCCAACAAAGATAGAACATTTTAGAACAAATGGCTTCCAAGGTATCTGCCCTGAATGCAGACACAAATATAAAATGATAACTTCTGAAAAAAGTGATCTATCCGCTCCAAATTTACATCATGTTTGTCATATTACAGGCTCCATGCCTTTTGTTTTTGGTCCAGTTTGGTTCTGTTCTTATCCCTATATCCCTCAAAAACGGTTTGATCCATGTCCTTCCTAACTGCCACAGAAATTCTCTAATTTAATCCATTTAGTCATGGGACCAGGCCTACTGATATGTAAAATGTTTGCAGAAGTAGATTTTGACATACATAATTTATTTAAATATGAATGTATGGTGACATACATGCACTCAGACACACACTCAGAGAAATATATAAGTGAAGATAGTTGACAGTTTGTTTACCCTACCAAAACATAAGCCTGATGATGAAAACAAATAAATAAATACACAAATACACACACACATGCATACCACATTAGGCCACTTCTGTACAAATCTGTGCAGCGCAGTGTGCCTGAGATAGTACTGTACTAGCTGTGGATCAAGACCAGACTACACAGCACGGCACTAAGAGGAGACATTCCTCAAGTCTAAGTGCTGTAGCAGTGCGCAGTGGAACAAGGCCAGCACCAAGTTTAACTAATTTGCAGCTAGTCTTGTTTCGGTGTTTCGTGTTTCTCCTTGGTTTGTTTAGCTGGCCATCTGATTGCCTGTTTTTGGCACCATGCTGGCAATAATGTCTTTTGGTATCTTTCAGTGTGCTGCTGCACACTCTTCTCTATTTAAAAGGACAGAGCACAGGGAAAAAGTACATCTTCATGTAAAATTAATAATTTGTTAAGCTACATTAAATCAAAATGAGGGTTGCTGTCATTATTGTAAAGGTTATTCTCATGTGCATCTGAAACGGGCACAAGTTCTATGGAAGTATATAAAAGTAATGACGATGAAAGGCAAACATTAGATGAATTATATGTGAAGCATAATTGTTTCTCCGCAGCTCGTGGGTGGATGATGATCTACCATCAGGTAGACCTGGGTGCATGCCATGGCATATGCAAGAAAAAATAATGAGGCGTTGTAATGAATTCACACCCCCTACCATATCATTACCCTCACTTTGCATGCAGATGTATCACCCAAGCCAAAAGGTATTGTTTTATCTTACTTAAGGTAAATATGTAATTGCTATTGATTAATTCTGTCATACTATTAGGAGAATGCATAGCGATTATAAGATCACAATGATTCAAATTTTTATGGTACTGAATTGAGCGTTAGGCAACATCATTCAACTGTAGCAGCGGTGGAATTTTAGGATTTTCTTGATATAACTCCTGCTGAAATAATCCCCCCAAACTTAAATCCACACTGAAAGATGAGAATCACTTCATACAGTATTTCATCTGCTGTCACCAAATGACCTGTAGATTAAGCCATAGATATTTCACACCTACATAAAAGTAACAGCTACAGTCAGGAAATTCCTCACATGTCACCCTCGCTCAATATCCATCCATCCTCTTCCGCTTATCCAAGGTCGGGTCGCGGGGGCAGCAGCTTGAGCAGCGATGCCCAGACTTCCCTCTCCCTGGCCACTTGTTCTAGCTCTTCCGGGAGAATCCCAAGGCATTCCCAGGCCAGCCAGGAGACATAGTCCCTCCAGCGTGTCCTGGGTCTTCCCCGGGGCCTCCTCCCGGTTAGACGTGCCCGGAACACCTCACCAGGGAGGCATCCTGATCAGATGCCCGAGCCACCTCATCTGACTCATCTCGATGCGGAGGAGCAGTGGCTCTACTCTGAGCCCCCAAGGATGACTGAGCTTCTCACCCTATCTTTAAGGGAGAGCCCAGACACCCTGCGGAGGAAACTCATTTGAGCCGCTTGTATTCGCAATCTCGTTCTTTCGGTCACTACCCATAGCTCATGACCATAGGTGAGGGTAGGAACATAGATCGACTGGTAAATTGAGAGCTTTGCCTTTCAGCTCAGTTCCTTGTTGACCACGACAAACCAATGCAGAGCCCGCATCACTGCGGACGCAACACCGATCCGCCTGTCGATCTCACGCTCCATTCTTCCCTCACTCGTGAACAAGACCCCACGATACTTGAACTCCTCCACTTGAGGCAGGATCTCACTCCCAACCCTGAGAGGGCACTCCACCCTTTTCTGGCTGAGGACCATGGTCTCGGATTTGGAGGTGCTGATTCCCATCCCAGCCGCTTCACACGCAGCTCTGAACCGATCCAGAGAGAGCTGAAGATCACGGCCTGATGTAGTAAACAGGACAACATCATCTGCAAAATGCAGTGACCCAATCCTGAGTCCACCAAACCGGACCCCCTCAACATCCTGGTTGCGCCCTCGCTCAATAGCACCAGTATTTTTTTTTTGTTTCAGCGATACTTCATACTCTTCCACACAATACAACTACGCCATTGCGCATACATTATATCAGCACCCCTCAATTTAAGTCTCCTAAGAAGACCACCCCTAGCCATTTTTATTTTACATGTGATGTTCATTAAGTATAATGTATGCATGTGACACCCTGGAGCCTATGGGAAGCCTTAATCTGGTAATCTGTCGCTCATTTTCACAATTATATAGATAATACAAAAGAGTTGATACTTGTAATTCATTATACACCCAGCTTTACTAAATAATGGATATCAATCCAGCAGGCACCAAAGAGTATAAAATATCTAGTCGGACATGGGGGTAAATTCATAAAGAATGCCTCATCGTAGCACAAACTCCTCAGTACAGCACAGGTTGTGCAGTATATAAAACATCAAGGTTGTCATATCAGATCTCAAGGACACTTGCAAAGCTACCTCAATGGCACTACGAAGGAATAAAGTAAAGGGAAAACTAGCAGCATCTTTGAGTAGTGAGAAAAGAGCTATATAAATGCAAAGAATTATTATTATTATTAATATGCACTGTCCAAACCTGTGGCTGAGTGGTTTCTTAATTAGAAACACTGACACTGCATTTTTTTACTGAAGACTAATAATGGTTAAAGATTATGTTGATCTGAATTTTTTTATTTTTTATATTATGCAATATAAATATTTTCATGAATCATTTCCCATTTTCTGTAACATGGAGATAAGTATACTAGATTCAGTATCACGCTATACTAGAGTCCAAATATAAATATATGGTTTCAGTGTTTTTAATGGCATATTTGTGCTTTTCTTTGCCAATAAGAGTCTGTCCAATGTGTGCAGAATTTATTTTGTAACATTACCTATCATACTAAAACTGTTAAACCTGCTCAGGAGGTGGTCTAAGTTAGTATGCAACTTTGATTCCCATCTCCGACTTGAAGAAGCCCACTGCATCTGCATTTATTCTTGGTCTTCATCTGCTGCTAGTCTGCAGCTCTGAGACACATTCTAATGGTGCTCATCCCCAAAGTTAGTCTTGTTACTGTAAACACGTACTAAGAGCAGACCAGCATGGGATCATCCACAGTTCTGAGCACACTGTAACTGACCCAATGAGTTTAGTTTCAAATTAAATATTCTTGATATCATTCATTTGACTCAATGTCCTGTTTATTTTACTCTACATTTATTTACATACATAATATATATTGTTTAAGTTAATGTACTTGATTGCACAATTGGTTGTATTGTATTGTAAAATATTCAGTTGAGTGATGTCTGGCAGTAAACTAAAGTGAAATTTACAAGAAAGTACTGGAAAGACCATTCCATACTGATTTTGTTTAGTGAGCAGTAATAATTAATGTGTCATAGTGATTTATACCTTAAATGCTCATGCAGACTTATAAGTCATGTTTTTCTATTTCTAGTTTTGTATAATTAGTCAAGCATTTAGTTTGCACTTATAAAAGTATTTCAGGTACTTTTTGTGAATGATATTTGAATAATATGATAAAAGAGCAGCCATTACACCATGCTAATCACCATCTGTCTATGTCTATCATAACAATGGACTGCTATTTATGAATTCATCTTCAGTTTTTGGGCATCTCTTCTTTGAACCAAAACACCTGGAAAGAGATGAGGAGCTAAAAAAACAGAAACAGGCAAGAAATGTTGCCATATTCCTACTGTAACTGTGTTTATAATGTTGCTACTGTTAGGCTAATGATTTTTGTTCTGATGATGAGAATAACTCTATTGTAATGTTTCTAGTATTGTGGCTTTTCCCTGACTGTTACTAAAGTGTTTAAAAGCTTACAATTATAAAGGAACCTGAATGTCAGGGAGCATGCACCATTTATAAAATGCAATACTGTGAAGATTCTTTTGAAGAAGAAGAAGAAGAAGGAGAAGAAGAGGGGGGAGATGTGTCTGGAGGCAGGAGGAGAGGAGGAAGGTAAAGAGAGTGGAACTGAGGTTAGGAACTTTGAATGTTGGTAGTATGTCTGGTAAGGGGAGAGAATTAGCAGATATGATAGAGAGAAGGAAGGTTGATATATTGTGCGTGCAAGAGACTAAATGGAAGGGGAGTAAGGCCAGGTGGATCGGAGGTGGATTCAAATTGTTCCATCATGGTGTGGATAGGAGGAGTAATGGAGTAGGGGTTATTCTGAAGGAACAGTATGTGAAGAATGTTTTGGAGGTGAAAAGAGTGTCAGGCAGAGTGATGATTATGAAGCTGAAAATTGGAGGTGTGATGATGAATGCTGTTAATCCATATGCCCCGCAAGTTGGGTGTGCAATGGATGAGAAAGAATATTTTTGGAGTGAGTTGGATGAAGTGATGAACAGTGTACCCAAGGGACAGAAAGTGGTGATTGGAGCAGATTTCAACGGACATGTTGGTGAACAGAACAGAGGAGACGAGGAGGTGATTGGTAGGTATGGTGTCAAGGAGAGGAATGAAGAAGGTCAGAGGATATTGGATTTTGCCAAAAGGATGGACATGGCTGTGGTGAATACGTATTTTAAGAAGAGGGAGGAACATAGGGTTACGTACAAGAGTAGAGGAAGATGCACACAGGTAGATTACATCCTATGCAGAATAGTCAATGTGAAGGAGACTGAAGACTGCAAAGTGGTGGCAGGAGAAAGTGTAGTTAAGCAGCATAGGATGGTGGTCTGTAGGATGATGTTGGAGATCAAGAAGAGGAAGAGAGTGAGGGCAGAGCCAAGGATCAAATGGTGGAAGTTGAAAAAGGAAGACTGCAAGGTTGAGTTTAGGGAGGAGGTAAGACAGGCACTGGGTGGTAGTGAAGAATTACCAGACAGCTGGGAAACTACAGCAGATGTAGTAAGGGTGACAGCAAGAAGGGTGCTTGGTGTGACATCTGGGCAGAGGAAGGAGGAAAAGGAAACCTGGTGGTGGAATGGAGAAGTACAGGAGAGTATACAGAGGAAGAAGATGGCAAAGAAGAAGTGGGATAGTCAGAGAGATGCAGAAAGTAGACAAGAGTACAAGGAGATAAGACGCAAGGTGAAGAGAGAGGTGGCGGAGGCTAAAGAAAAGGCATATGATGAGTTGTATGAGAGGTTGGACACTATGGAGGGAGAAAAGGACCTGTACTGATCGACTAGACAGAGGGACAGAGCTGGGAAATGTGCAGCAGGTTAGGGTGATAAAGGATAAAGATGGAAATGTACTCACAAGTGAGGAGAGTGTTGAGCAGATGGAAAGAGTACTTTGAGAGGCTGATGAAAGAATAGAACGAGAGAGAGACGAGGTTGGATGACGTGGCGATAGTGAATCAAGGAGGAAGTAAGGACAGCGCTATGAAGAGAATAAAGAATGGAAAAGCCGTTGGTCCAGATGATATACCTGTGGAAGCATGAAGGTGTTTAGGACAGATGGCAGTGGAGTTTTTAACCAGATTGTTTAATGGAATCTTGGAAAGTGAGAGGATGCCTAAGGAGTGGAGAAGAATTGTACT